>NC_141626.1:36956991-37116991 GCF_047967505.1 Dipteris shenzhenensis
GACTCGGGCTTAGCCTATTGTGACCCTTGGGTATCAACTTAATCACCTCAGTATTCAGCCCTCCAGGCAGCTTGCCCTTGGCACTGCACTAGTTGATTAGCTTAACCATCTAACTTTTGCATGCACATGCTCCAATAGACTTGGAAGAATTCTACAGGGATTCCATATGGTCCAGGAGCTTTCTCCTTTGCCATTTGCATTACTGTGTACTTAATAACCTCCTCAGAGAAAGGCCTTTGCAATATAACCGCTTCATAGTCATGTACTTTATGCGGCATATTAGACAAGAATGCTTTCATCCTAGCATCAAAATCTATTGGCTTGAAAGGCTTTGGGCCGAAAACTCTTGACAGATGCTTTGCAAAAACTTTTGCAATGTCTTCATTGCTAGTGTCTAGTCGTTTGTCATCGTCTTGTATCATGGAAGTACATTCCCTCTGTCTTTTTTCTTTTACTACCCTTAAAAAAAAGGCAGACAGTATGTCCCCCTCCTCAAGCCACTTGAGCCTTGAGTGAATGCATGCAGTTGCTAGTTTACGATGTTCTTGTGGCATTCAAAAACACAGTCAAATGCATATCACTTGGGCTTTCCTCAAGTGCCTAAATTAAACAAACTCTTCCCATACTGGCATTAACTTCTGCAGTTCTACTGAGTTTAGCTCAATCTTTCCCTACCTCTTTCACTACTGACACAATAGCATGGATACATTTGTTCCATCCTGAACCGGGTGAGAGTAGGAGCCAGTTGCCTCTGACCAAAGCCAAGTAGACCTTGTCGTCAAATCTTTTCGGGCCCATCAGTGAAGAGTTCCATTTATACGGGATGGGGCCTCTTTTAGTTCCTTTAACCTTTAACAGATCAAAGTAAATCATTAAAGGAAAGTGATTAGAAGTGAATGATTATGAAAGAACCATGCCTTGAAGTCGAGGCTTGATCCACCAAGCACCCTAAGAGAAATAAATTTTGTTGAGGCGTTCAACCCTCCCTCAACCCTCCATGCACTACTAGCCTACTTATTGTGCCATGTGAAAACCGGCAAGCTTCTAAGACTTTCAAAAGTGACCCAATCAACCAAATCACAATTTTTTTCAAAATGTTGCTAGGCATCTAGTTCATTTGCTGTAATCTCAGCACTCTCATGGAGTGGCCTTGCATGCAAAGGATGTTGTTCTAGTCACCTAAAAGCATGGCCCGTTTTCCCTCCACTTCCATTCTTAGCTTCTCCCATAGAGTGATACTTTGTGCTGAGTTGTTTGAAACATAAACTGAAAACACAGAGAAGGAAACCTCCTGAAAAGAGCCAACCGCTTCTATGAACTCACCTTCAGCATCTCTTATGACCGTCTGAACCGAAAGCAAATCGTTTACTAGGAGTGCAGCTCCCCCCCCTTTCCTATGTGTGGGCAGTTGCTGAAACAACGGTACCTTTGTATCTGCAACCTCTCCACATTCCTTGAGTTCAAGTGGACTCCAAAGGGGCAAGTGATAAGATATCTTGGCTGCCCACTTGGGATTGGAGTGCCTTTAAAAGATAAAATTGAATGGGTAGTCCAAAGAATCAAAGAGAAATTTGATGGATGGGGCTCTCTCTCGAGCAGGCAGAGTCACTATTGCTAAGTATATGTTGGAGTCAACCATGGTTTATGTATGTGTTTTGCCATTTTCCAAGACTAATCTAAAAAGGGTGGACATACGCATCTCAAATTTTTTATGGGAGGGAAGATGGCATGCTATGAGATGGGAGTTGATGACATCATATAAAGAAGCCGGGGGGCTTGGATTGGTTGCCATGAAAGAAAATAATGATATCTTGGGTAGCAAATGGCTTCTACAGCTAGGCTGTAGCCAACCATGGGTAGTTATTGCAAGGTACTTTATTTGTTTGAATGCTCCAAAGGGAATTAATTACTCTTGTCAAGACGGAGTGTTATAAGAATTTTCTCTTAAGACACCTCAATCAGAGATACTTGCAAGGTTAATCCAAATTTGGCAATATAAGTCGAAGGGCTGCTCGTGGGGAGGATTGAGGTCACTTCATGGAGATTTATCCCTTGGGAGATCTTTGTGGCTGTTGGATTGGTCACTGAACAGTGGATCTAAGAGCCACCCATGGATAACCGCTAGATTATTCAGAAAAGGACTACGGACAAATTTACCAAGTCTGGGATCCCGAAGGCAAAAAATGGTTGGATCTTGCAACTATTGTGCAGAGATTTGGGTCATCTGCACGTGAGGGTGAGGTAATAAGAATATTAATGAGTATGGATTGTCGTAGACAAAGGCGCCGCACGAGCAATTCTGGAGGCAGTAGCTCTTGCAATCGTTCAGGGAACTGTAGAAACCCGTTGCACCATTCAGAACAGCGAAGTAGGTTGTATGTTCTAGCTTGAAGAAGTCTAATTTGTTCACAGGTACAGCGCTCGGCCCGCAAACATCATCAGGGGTTAGATTCTCACTGCACAATTCACTGCTATTGCAAGAGCACTGCTGCGTCGCCGCGTCGCAGGTTGAATACCATGAGAATCCTCCGCAGGCATCGGCAAAGGTTTGTGAGAACTGTAGAATGGATTTTCCAGCTCGCGGTACACTGTTATCCCCGATAAGAAATAGCAAAATTGCCGTCATCTTGGATATTTGCCATCCACATCGTGTAATTGCTGACGGTAGTGTTGACCGCTTGAGCGATCAAGGGAATGGACTGATCATCATATAGCTGCAAGCTGCCTCTGTCCAGTGCAGCGTATGCTATGCTCTTTTCTCGCGAGTCTGGAAAGCCTCAGGATAATTTTCGCCTTGGTGCATTTGTCGTTTCTCAAGGATTCATGAAGAGCTCTCCAGTCTCAGCTGACCTGGACCTGCACCTGGGCCCTTTTGGGACCCCTTCCATCCTAATGGAACTCACAAAACGGTGCAGGCAGATCAGCAGTACAACTGTAAAAACAAAGCTCTATCAATTATCTTGACTTTCACGGCTTCCCTGCCTGCCATCCATGCTCTACATTTACTGCACCTTTGTCGATTGAAATCTTGAGCAGCCCCATCATACTAGCCAATAGCCACATCTCGAGTGGAAAGTTTCAGGATAATATTGGCGACAAGATTGAACTTATTTAAATACTGTAGTGCTTTCTAAACTCATCTCCTAGCTGTTGAGCAAGTGTACCATGAGTCGAGTTCATTGAGCAAGATCATAAAAAGAGTGTTTAAGAAGTGATGGAGCAAGAAGGTCGGTGATGGTCTAGGGCACGATACAACAAAGACACAGGATTAAATCAAGTCCCTTTTCTTTTGCAAGCTTCTCTAAGCGTGATTGGTTATGTTGGTTCAGGATTGTTCGTCCATTTTCTTGCGATACAGGCATCATCATGCTAGGATATGTTCGTGGGTGGCATTGATACGTCAACAAGCTAGGTAGTGCTAGTGAACATTACCCTCAAGACTTCCGATCCCTCGATATGTGGCTGGGTATGATTATATGCGAAGCTCTCCAGATGTTACGATATGCAATGCAGCCCAGGCCTAGTGTAGTTGCAAGAGTTCTTCGCAAGACTGTCCACTGCCATCGCCAACAGTGAGACTTTCTTGAATCGGGTTGGAGTAAAGGAGTAGGTGCTCTTGTTTTGCACGTCCTTCTCTCCTTCAAAATGATCTGGATGATAGCGAGCATCACAAGAATCAGGTTTGGAGGAAAGGAGCAGCTCCTCTTTCAATTTTGCACGTCATGTTTCTCCTTGCGAATGATCTGGATGATAAGCAAGACTGATTCAAATGTTGAATCGTTATCGTCCAAGCCTCTTTCCAAAATTTGAATCGTTCTACTAGTGCAATAAAAGTGGGGGGGCGGTGAAGCAAATTCAGCTTCTCTTATATTCCTTATTCCTTATAATCCTTAAGGCTGTTAATCCCAGACCAGCAACGTGCCTTGAGCTTGGAGGCTTGCGGGAGGAGGAGAGAGGTTCGGGGAGGCTCGGGAGGGAGGAGGAGGTTTGCGGTGGAAGGAGGGGGTCAAGGAGAGAGTGGAAAAGAAGGAGAGAGGTTTGGGAGGGAGTGGAGGGAAGCTTGGAAGAGTTTGGAGGTTCCTTGAGTGGCACGTGGAGGCCATCGGGCTGCTCAGCGAGCAGACGGACAGTCGCACGTGGGTCCTAGCACACAAACGTGTGGCCCATCCTCGAGGGGTCACTATGTATAAACCCTCTATACCACGTGCGTTCAAGGCAAATTTCTAAAACCCCTTATCTGTGTAAATTTTTCATTAATAAAATGTACCCCTTTTCTATACAAATCTGTAAATTTTTTCCAAAACTATTTTAAATAGTCCCTTATGTATATTTATTTTTGTAAATTTTACAAATAAAAAATATCCTTTTGTTGAACTCACGTGATAGGGTTACATATGATGAGTAACCCCCTTGAGGGCCCATCTCGATAGTTAAAGTGGACAGACTACAATTAGAGGAGCAAATTGTGTAGGGGACAGATTAGAAGGGACTCAGGATTGCGTAGTTAACACATGGTAGCCATGAGTGGGTTGCTGGCAGGGGCTCATGACTCAGATGGCAGACTCACAGGATAGTCCAAAGACTGTTTGAGGACGTAGTGCAGGTCGACGTGGCAGTGCGAGTCAAGATGGCGGCACGGACTCGCAAAGTGGCAGCCAATGTGGTGGATCTGAGATGTGGCAGTGCGGGACCCGCGGTGCAAGACCTTAGGTGAGGCAACACGTGACCCGAGACGAGGTAGCGCACGAGGCAAGAACAGCAGGACACTAGGACACCTGCTACCTCACATAGGGGCTAGTGGAGAGAGAGAGAGACAGAGAGAAGTATAGAGAGAGAGAGAGGGAAGTATAGAGAGAGAGAGAGGGACGTATAGAGAGAGAGAAGCAGAGAGAGAGGAAAGTAGAGTTGGCACGTTGCTTACACTCAAACTCATTCCCAAACGGAGCAATTGACCAGCCAGGATCACAGGGCCAGGATACTCGAAAGATTACAACACAGGACGGTTTTCCGCATCGAAGAGAACAAGATTAGAGGTTTCCTGTAGCTCCAAGGAGGTGACGCCCCTGCCAGAGGTGTTGGTGGTCCATAGCCGAGACCCGAAGGCTGGGAGAGGACCACCAGGTCACCATCGACACGGAAAACGAAACTGTAGGTGTCACGGCAAGGAAACGGCTGAGACGAGACAATAGAAAAGCAGAGATCAATGGAGAGGGTGCAGCCGGAATCCCAAGGACCCGATTGAGCCAAAAGGCGGGAGGAGGAATCGGAGGAGGAGAGGATATGGAAGCTGTCTGGAAAGTCGAGGGAAAAGGTGGTGTTGAAGCCGGGAGATGCGGCCTGTGGGGGGGGTGGCGGTGGTTCTGCAAGAAGCGAGGGTGACAAAGAGCATGAAGCAAAAGACCCCAGTACTGATGCTGCAATGCAATGAAGCTTGCCAAGGTCCTTTGATAAACAGATATGGAATAATTTTTCGGCTATGCTTCGGTTGCTCAGCCAGCATGCTTCTTTGGGCTATGCTTAGTTTGCTCAACCGAGAATGCTTTGCTTCGGTTACTCAGCCCAGAATAATTTTGGGTTGAGCAACCGAGAATCCATTTTTGGACTATGCTTCAGTAGCTCAGCATCGTTACCCACGTTCACCAGCGAGTGCCCATTGTTGGGCACCTAAAACAATGGGATTGGCCGGTTATCATAGCACAAAGCCATTAGAGGGCATTGCCGGGTTGCCCACTATTTTTCAGGCTCCACAATTGCAAGGTGCGTGAGAACAGAAGAAAGTTTCTCAACTACCAAAATTCTGTTTGAGGGGAAATCCGATGGTTTTATTTGCTACAAGGTCTCGAACTTACAGGGAAATCGATTACTGCACTTATTCCTCCTCAAAGTCCTGATGTTAGTGGGAGCTCCTAAAACAATGGCGCAAAACCTGCAATGTACAGTTTGAGGCAATTGAAAATTCTGGAACGATTGTTTCGGTTGCATGGGAATGTGCTCTTAGAGATACCTTGCTTGCCCGAACATGTAGGAAATGGCAATTGGTTCTTATAGTCAATACTTTTTGAAGAAAAAATAACAACATGTCCGCCAAAGAGACGCAAAGTGAGAAGATGAGGAGTAGTGCTAGAGAGGATTTGTCTAGCGAGAAAGCAAACGATAGCTCAAATAATTGATGCCTATCCATGAGTAGCCAATGTGGGCTACCCATTTATGGGCAGATGGAGAGCTTCACCTAGCAGCCACTTTGGCTCCAAGCATAAAAGTTTGGCAAGCAATGTCTAAAGCACTTAGTGTCTGCCATTATTCTTTTATTGGTTCTTGGGAGTGTTAAGGGCAGGCACTGTACCAATCTGTAAAGACCTAAAGGCTTCAAATCACACACCAAGCACAAAAGTTTGGCAGGCAACGTCTAAAGCACTTACTATCTGCCATTATTCTTTTATTGGTTCTTGGGAGTGTTAAGGGTAGGCACCGTACCAATCTGTAAAGACCTAAAGGCTTCAAATGACATCGATTCAACCCTTGGGCTCCATATAAATTCCTCGATTTCTATTTGTACCTTAGTCCATAGCATCTATACGAGCTCTATACATGATGCCTGATGTTGAAATAAGGTCTCAACCCTTTTTCCTGTAAACATTACCTAATTGAAGGCATCTACTTATTGTATTCCAATGTGGGGAAGAAACTAAAATAAAATCTCAATCTTTACACAAATATTCTCAATGGAGCTCAAATGATGAACCGGCCTACCAAAATGTCTAGACCCTTAGGCATGCTGTTGGCTTGTTTCAATTGCCTTTTCTACACACTCTCTCAACAGACTCCCGCTCACTATGCTCTCGCCCTCTCTCTCTTTCTCTCTTGTTCAGCTTGTCTCAGTGACTTTGTGCAAGCAAATACCATCGGTTAGTTAGGCTCTCTCTCTCTCTCTCTCTCTCTCTCTCTCTCTCTCTCTACTCGCTTGTGTTTTTCTTTGTGTTCTATCCACTCCAGCTTAAGCATTTCTCACTCTACCACACTCTTTTTCCCTCTCTATCTTCCACTAGTTAATCGCGTTTTTATGCAAGTCTCACTTTTCGGCCTTTTTTGGCCGTTTCCGGGCCTCCGGCTGTCCGATTCCAGCGTTTCCAGTGCCGTTCTTGGGATTTTGGGCCGTTTCGGACGCTTCTGCGGTGTCAGAATCACCAAATTTTGCACAGAAAAGTGTTGCTCTTATATGAACATTGAATGTAAAGCATGTGAAAGAATATATTTATTCCTTTTCACACTGACATTTCTCACGCAAGTATCCATATTTTCTTGCTTTTGTAGAGAGAGAAAAGAGAAAATAGTGAATTTCTTACAGGGCCCCAAAATGAGCTCCCTTTTTTCCTAATGCATGATCTCCGGCATAGTCACTATCATAGTATCCATGCAACCGTGGATGACTTCCTCTGTATTCTATCCCAAACTGTCTTGTACTTCTGATGTATCTCAAGACTCTTTTGGCTGCATTCCAATGAGACTGTTTTGGATTTGCCATAAACTGTGCTAGTGAGCTTACTGCATAACAAATATCTGGCCGTGTGATTGTCAGATATATAAGAGATCCGATGAGCTGCCTGTAGTATCTGTCATTGACTGTAGGCTTTTTTGAATCTTTAGTAAGTTTCAAACTCTGTTCCATGGGAGTGGCTGCAATCTTGCAATCTGCCATATGAAACTTCTTCAGGAGACTGTCAACATACTTGAGCTGACTCATGAATGTGCCATCTGAATCTCTCCAGAACTCAATTCCAAGACAATAGTGCATAAGTCCAAGATCTTTCATGTCGAACTCTACAGACTAATGATGCTATCCTTGCTTCCTATCACAATCAGATCATCTACGTACAAAAGTGCAATAGTAATATCTTCCCCTTGAACTTTGTAGTAGAGAGTATGATCGGCGTTGGACTTCATGTATCCCAAATCAGCAAAATACTTGTCAATTCTATTGTAGCAACTTCTGGGTGCTTGCTTTAAGCCGTAGAGACTTTTCTTGAGATGGCAAACCTTATTCTCCTTTCCTGGTTCAACATAACCTGCTGGTTGTTGCATGTAGACTTCCTCATCTAGATAACCATTGAGAAATGCATTCTTAACATCAAGCTGATACACATTCCATTTGCTGAGTGTTGCTAGTGATATCAAGAACCGTATGGAATCCATCTTTGCTATTGGAGCATAAGTCTCATCATAGTCTTGACCATATTGTTGTGCAAATCCTTTTGCAACTAATCTGGCTTTGTATCTCTGAATACTGCCATCTGGATTGTACTTCACTTTGTATACCGATTTGTTTGCTATGGCCTTCTTTCCTGGTGGAAGGTCGCATAATTCCCAAGTGTTATTTTTATACAAAGCATCCATTTCTTCATTCATAGCAGTTTCCCATTCTGGCTTGTCTACTGCGTCTTCAAAGTACACTGGCTCTTCTGTAGCCATGATGGTAGTCATAAGGGCATAGTTGGTGGTTTCCACCTGAATTGCTTTGCCTTTCTGAGCATATGTCAATCTGGTTGGTGGTCTGCTTTCCCTAGTAGACCATATGAGCTATTGTGGCTCTGCTTGGGGTGTTGCTGGCAATTTTTGCTCTTCTTCTTCATCAACCTATTCTGTAGATGACTGTGAAGTCGATGCTTCTATCTCCTGTGTGGGTGAGGTTTCCCATTTTGATTCCTCATCAAAGATTACATCTCTGGAGATAATGACTTTGCAGTTGATGGGATCATACAATTTGTATGCTTTGCTTTCTTCGTTGTAGCCAACCAAGATGCATTTGCGTGACTTTGCATCCAATTTTCTGCGATGATCATCATGTATGTGGGCATATGCTATGCAACCAAATATGTGGAGATGCCCAATGCATGGCTTATGTCCAGTGAATGCTTCATAGGGAGTCATACCCTGTATCGGTTCGGTAGGAAGCCGATTAAGCAAATAGTTAGTTGTAGCTATTGCTTCTACTAACTAGTTGTAGCTATTAATTCGTAAGATGCTTTTCACTAAGCATTGCTCTAGCACTGTTTGCTAAAGTCCCATTCTTCCTTTTAGCTCTTGCATTCTACTGAGGAGTATCTACACATGTGAATTGTCTTCGAATGCCGTGATTTTTGCAAAAGTTCATGAATGCTGAAGACATGTATTCACCTCCTCTATCTAATCTCATGACCTTGATCTTTCTGCCTGTCTGGTTTTCTACCATGGCTTTGAATTCTTGAAATCTGGAAAACACTTCAGATTTCTCTTTCAGAAAGTAGACCCAACAATATATGCTGTAGTCATTGATGAAGGTCAAGTAATAAAGTGAACCATTGATGCTGTGGGTTTGGGCATAACCCCATACATCTGTATGTATCAAATCAAGAATACCTCGTGCACGAGAGGTACTTCTGACCCCCTTCTGATAAAGTTGGTTCGCTTTTATTTGCCGAAGCAGCATGCTTCGCAAACTTTTCCAAGAAACTGTAGCTTTGGAATCCCAATTGCCATATTCTGATTCCTGAGATCTAACAAGTACTTGAAGTTGACATGACCATATCTCTTGTGCCATTTTGCAGATAGTGGCATCTATTGCATTTGAGTTGACATGGCATGCTTATCTCATACTGTAGCTAGCATTCTGTATAAGCGTCCTTCCTTGACACCTTTTGCTACTAGCTGACATCTTTTGGATTTGTCTCTGATAGTGCATTCATCACTGTCGAAGATGACTTTGTTGTTGTGTTCCGTCATTTGACCCACTAACAAAAGGTTCTTGCTAAGCTTCGGAACATAGAGCACATCTTTGACTAATCCTTTTGTACCAGTGAAATTATTCATAGGGATAACACTTGTTCCTTGAACTGGATTCGGTGTATTGTCTGCTATGTAGATGACATTTTTCTGTCCTTCTAATGGTTTCATCTCTGTGAACCATTCCTAATGATTTGTCATATGAGATGATGCACCGCTGTCAATGTACCAAGGATCCTGTTCCACTTGGTCGACTTGATAGCTGAAATCCTCTTTGGGATTGAAATCAGTGTCTAGGTGCATTTAGGTGCATTGTATCAGTCTGATGCAATTCCTCGCTTACAAGAAACATATTTCCATGTTCAGAATGTCCACCACAATGATTTCCTCTTCCTCGGGAATTCCCTCGATTACTACTGGATTGACCGCCTTGGTCATACTACTTCTTGCGGCAATCTCTTTCATAGTGTCCAAAATTGTGACAGTAGTTGCACTGGATGTTTGACACATTGGTGGATGCATTCCCTCATCCTTGGAATCTTCCTCGGTTGGAATGATTTCCTCTTTGCTGATTCTGATGCTGCTGAGGATGATGCTGATGCTGATGCTAATTCTGACTTTGATTTTGTTGATGATGACCACTTTTCTGGTATGATCTACCTCTGTTTCTACCTTTGCCTCTGCTTTTGTCTGAAGCTGTGAATGCCTGATCATTAGAATGACCTTTACGTGCTTGAATGGCCTGAGTCCTGAGTTCTTCACCAAGTAGAACTGACTGAAGTTCTTCCAGTGTTGGAATTTGCCGTTGGATGGCAATACTCTGGACTAGATTCTCATATCCCTGTCCTAGTCCATTCAGAATGACTTGAACCATTTCTACGGGGTTCATAGTCTCTCCTGCTGCTGCAAGTTTTATGCGGAGTACATAAGCATGACCGGTTTCACTGCTGTTGCGAAAACTCTGGTTGATCTGGTTTCTGAGGGTGAGAATCTTGGATGTGTTCTTAGACTCGTAGAGAGCTATGAACATATCCCATGCTTCTTTTGATGTCTTTACTGTGTTGAGTTGTCCGAGCATGACATCTTGCACATTCTGCTTGATTAGGTCATAGGCATACTTGTCTTTCTGATCCCATTCTGCTTGAGCTCGGGCAATGGCAGGATCTGCTACTGGTGCGGAAACTATTTGTGTAGATGTAGATCCTAATGTAGATTCCCTTGCTCGTGCTATGACAATAGATGGAGTAGAGCTACTGGTGGCTGGATCGGCCAATGGTCTAGGTGTAGACCCATCGACATACTCCCATTTGTCCTGAAGCATAAGAATGGTCTCCATTTGGTATTTTCATGTACCGTAATTGGAGTTTTCTAACTTAGCAGATGCCTCTAGATTGAGGTTGCTAGTCAACATGGTGCAAGAAATGTACTCAAAAGTGTCGTGAAGATCTTTGTATGAATCAACTGCAAATACACTGAATATGCCAAGTGAAATCTCTGAACTGTCGGTGAAGATAGAACTGCAATAGATAAAATCTGATCTGTATTACAAGGCTTGTGGCAATGATGTCGGGAATAGCCAAGAGGCTTTACAAGGCTGAAATGATGTGCACGATGCCGTGAGATAGCCGAATAGGCTTTACAATGGTGGCATGTGTGTGTGAAATCAAATGCTATCTGCCCACTGAATCAATCTGCAATGCCTCTAAACTCTGAAGTCTGCTCACTGAACTGATGAATGTAAGGTTTCAGGTAATATAATGATGTGAAACCGTATGTGAGCGTATGGACTGACTCCGAGTGGGTACTAGTTAGGAATTTCGAGCATGGCTTAGATTGGCAACTTGGGGAAATTCAAAGCGTCCCCTCTATGGCGATCTAGTCTACTCTGATCTAAATCTAAACCAACCGTCGATTGATGAAAGAACAGCAAATAATTCCTTTTCTTTTGTTCTTTTTAAGTGATGGGTCAGATGCGTCGATGTAGAGGCAAATGTGTGTGAAGGAAGTGGTTTTGTTGACGAGGCTCAAATGTGAGTGTAACTTGCGCCGAAATGTGCGTATGATGTTATGAGTGCATAGAGCACAAAAAAACGAGCGACTTTCCTTTTTGGAGCACCCTCAAATTCTTCTTGGATCAAGAGATACGACTTGATCTAGGTGGAGGGGCAAAAGGAGTGCAAATGGTGCTCAATGATGATGTGTCACTGTGAGTCACATGGAGTGATGATGTGGCACTGTGCCTAGCAAGAGGTGTGCCAATGAAGCTTTGTGCTGAGGTGGCAGGAGTGGTCACATGAAGTGCCTGTGGAGCACTGTGTGTGCCTAGCAGGGGTCAATGCTGACTGGACTGCTGAGGTGGCACTACTGAGGTGGCACTACTGATGTGGCACTACTGAGGTGGTAGAGGTGATGTGGTAGTGATGACATGTCACTGATGATGTGGTAGGATGATGTGTCATAAGTGACATGGTTGATGATGTGGGTAAGCTGACGTGGTAGCTGATGACGTGGTAGTCGATGATGATGTGGTAGTCGGTGATGACATGGACTACTGAGCTGGCACTAGTGATGTGGCAGATAAGGTCTGCCACATGGCTGGACCTTGACCAAGCCCTGGGGTGTGGTGACCTTGAGGATAAGACCTAGCCACGTGTCGCTACGTGGTCAACCGGAATCTTTTAAGGTGGTGACAAAATCTTTAAGATTCTGTCATCTTCTCCGTCGTTGGCCATTTGGAGGAATGTTTGGTCGTTGCCTGTGCATGGGCTAGTTGCAGAGTTTGCTGAAGGAGCGATGTGTGACGAGGGAGCCCATGAGCTCTAGTGAGGCGGCTTTTGCGTAGGAGCTCGTTGGAGGCTGCTGGGAGCCTTCCAGGGCTCATTGAGTGCGATGGAGCGAGGCTGGATGCGACGGGAGCTGCTGAAGGAGCCACTTGTGGAGAGGCGGCCGTGATGGTCATTGGAGACATCGGAGGCTATAGCCGAGTGGTCTATTGGGTCTCCTGGTGAACGGCTGGCGTCTTGGAGAGTCTGAGCTGTGGAGATTGTTGCTCACGGGCTGTCGAGCCGTGTAGTAAGCGACTTGTCCTCCCTTGCATCGATCAGCTTCGCGTACCATGGACCGGGTCTGAAGCCAACTGCCCTATAAGTGTTAAGCACGACGTAGACGCAGCTATAGACGACGACGAGAGGCACACGGGTGCCTTAAGCAAGAGACCAGTCGTGTTAAGCACCCCGTCGTCAAACCAAGGGGAGAGACTCCTACGTTAGAAGCCATTTTTGAATCTTTGAGATTGCATCAAGGGACTGAAGTGAAGCTGGTAGTGGTCGCTGGGAGCCCGTTGTGGTTGGGGTTTGCGGGGAGCTACGATGGCGGATAGACCGCTGAAGTAGGAGATGGACGGAGCCATCGGTGGGCTGTAGTAGTTGATAGAGCCTTGTCGCTACCAGCTCATTGGCGTAGAGTTGACACAGAGCCGGAGTTTGTTGCAGGAGCCGTGGTTGCCATTACAAGGGCTCGTTGCCCGCTGTGTAGAGGTGGCTTGCATGGGCAGTACCTCTCGTGGTTGATAGAGTTGTGGGAGTCATTGCAATTGAACTGCTGCTAGTCGGAGCTCTTAACCAAACCTTACAAAATTCCCAATACCTTAAGGAATGCCAAGAGAATCTTTCAAAAAATCAGAGAACGGAGTCTCTTTCTCATTGAACACTCAAGGAAACCAACGAATCTTCTCAACACCATATCTTGATCTCTAGATATCAGATCTGTAAACTTTCTAGAGCAAAATGAAGGTGGAGAAGAGCTCTACGATGAGAGCTAAAGATGCCAAGGTCTTGGACTCTCTCTCAATGAAAATCTATCAAGAACAATGATGGAAATTTATTTCAAAGGAAATGGAAATGAGATGGAAATCTTTCATCAACGGAATGAAAGATAGAAACCTCTCAATCTCTCACAAGAAGGATGGCGCCTCAGCAGAAGGTAGAACCATGCTCTGATACCATGACAAAATATGAAGAGGGGAGAGGAGAAGAGTGGAGATGAGGAGAGAGGGCACAGCTAGAGAGCACACCACAAATGACTAACTATACACTAGATTTAGTTGAAAAAATAGAATATATACAAACCCTTTTAGGGTTAGGGTTAGGGGATCTAACCCTTTCCTTTATAGCACTCTATAAGGTTAGTGCTATGCACATATGATCACGTGATGGTGCTATACACACATGATCACATGATGTTGAGCGTGAACTCTCAACAGAACCACCCAAAGCTTCGGTCTCCATCTTTCTGCAAAGGTCCATGTGAATGAGCTCTAGAGGAGCCTTTGCCCTGCTGGCCTCTTTAGGAAAGGGATGCCGATGCTGCTTGCCCATCATGCAAACTTCACATACATTGGGCAGATCTGTAATTTCTGGTAGGTCTGCAATCATTCCACTTTTATGCATCTCCTTTAAAGAACTAAGGTTTAGATGACCAAACCTCTCATGCCACAGCTTAGTGTTGCTCATATCGGCTCGAGCACTGAAAGCTGAGAGTTCATAGATGTTACACCGTGTATCTTTACCAATGACCTTTCCTTGAAGATCCAAAATCTGTGCGCCATTCTTATCGAAGTGAACTTTGAGGTCCCGATCCGTGATCGCAGAAATGGACAACAAGTTCCTCTTGATATCTGGAACATAAAGAACATCGGACAACTATTTTATAACTCCATTTGACTTGAGAGCAATCGTATCTTTTCCTTTTGCTGGACATTTTGCATCATTGCCGACTGCTACCAGGATGTCATTCCCTACCGGATGTAGAGAGGTATATCAATCCTTCCGACTGGTCATGTGGCACGATGCACCACTGTCAATAATCCAAGGTTCATCTGTAGCTACATGAATTGCAAATCTCCTCAATTGCTACGAACAGGTCTACTGGTACTGCCTGCGCGCTGTTGCTGGACTCTTTCTTTACTCCATTCTTCTCATCTGTAAACTTCTTCCGGCACTCATTCTGCTTGTGCCCTGCCTTGTTGCAATAGAAGCACTTGATCTTCTTCTTTCTCTTTTTATCATCAGAAGAAGATGGGTTACCAGAGTCCTTACCCTTACCTTTCTTTGATCCAACCGAGAAAGCCAAATCTTCTCCTCCAGTCCTCGTCTTTTGAATCTTCTCCTCCAAAAGCATTGTGCTGAAATCCTCAAAGTTGGGCGGATTTCTATTCTGCATATTCAGCACCATAACAAGACCGTTGGGAGAATCCGTATGCACCTTCGTGCTAGCTTCTCATTGGTGATGGTGATGCCAATCGCAGTCATCTGATCGCGTAGATTCTTCACCCTGGTGTTGAACTTCTCTGCCGTTTTAGACTCAGACAGTTTCTCATTCGTGAGTTGAGTCTCCAGATTTTGAATCCGTGTCTGATTCGTGGTCTCGTACTGATTTTTTAAGACCGTACATGCCTCCTCCGCTGTGGTGACATGATGAATTAACGCCTTGACAGAATCACTTACACTGCAGACAATAGAACACAATGCATCTGCATTTCTTCTTGTCCATGCGAGAATCTCATCTACAGTTGGTACTATCTATTGTCCTGCATTGGCTAGATTCAGTCTCACAACCGGCTTCACGTCCACCCAAGTAGCAGTATCCCAAAGCTCGTATGCGCTTAGGATGGTCTTCATCTTGAACTTCCAGAGTGGATAGTTAGTGCCATCCAACTTTTTGCTTTTGCCGAACGGTGGGATTCGCAGTCTTGTGGGTTGGGCCATCTCTCACAATCTACTCGCAAAAAGAAACACAGTACCAAATCTTCTTGCTAGAGCCCAAGCTCTGATACCATGTAAGAAAACAATACAATGTTTGTGCTCAACAGATAACAGGATCTCGTATGCAAGAGAGAAAAGCAGATAGTATGGGAAATCAAAAATTTGATTACTGTAAAACTGATACAATAGATGGCGCTGCCTCCCAGCCATGCGCTCCTGTGTGAGAAGCTTCAATGGTTTGCTGGAAACAGTAGAGGATGGAGGCTGGATGCTAAGGAATTAGGGTTGCTATAGTCAGTGATAATAATGGGCTTCACGGGCTTGCTCTTATATAGCCACCAGTCGTAGTCGGTTAGACCCAATTGGGTGACCGATCCAGTCTGCCCAAAACGGCCGATTGGAGGTTGGTGGTCCCGAAATAGGCCACCAACCACGCGATAGAACCATTCGGACTAGAGCCATTCGAGATCATCTGGGGCTCCAAACGGGGGCCTCGAAACCCGAGAGTGGGTTGCCCCGAGAAATGCTCCATCTACCATCAGTGCGGTCAGTGATGGGATGCCTTCCCGCACTTGCATGTAGCCTAGTTGGCAGTGTGCCAACTCTTTCTGAAGCCGTCTAGCCATTAGGCCACACATGGCCCCCATCTAGTGTCCAAACTAGGACCTACTGGATAACCAAGCTACTCAAATGCCTTCTCCTCATATGGGGGGCTTACAAGTAGAGTTAACTGGTTTTTGCATAGTTATACGAGAGTGGAGCATTGATATCTAACAATTTGTAGTAGCCATCTTTAGCTACATGACTGCATCTTCAAAACATGGGCCATGGCTGCTACATAGAGTACATGGGCCATGGCTACTACATAAATGCCCCATAAACTTGTGGCCGCGAGAACATCCATTGCATGCAAGTTATCTCCTATAAGAGGCAAGTGGGTTTGGGGGAGCAGTCTTCTTCCTCTTTCCTCTCTCCCTCTCTATTCTCCCTTCCCTCTCTCTTCCCTTCACCCTCCCCTTCCAATCCAAAACACAAATTGGGTGGCCGCGACCGCTAACACCCACACAGTTCACCATGTAATATGTAAGATGGCATGTGAGTTCAACAGAAGGGGTTTTATTTTCTTATGGAGTTACAAAAAATGCACATGCAGAGGGGGTATAAGGGGTACTTGAACCCACGTGATATAGAAGGTTTTCATATAGTGAACGCCTCGGAGCCAAACGCCCCAAAAAAAAAAGTTTTTTGTTGTTGTAGGGGCTTGGCATGTATTTGTGAGCCCCCTCCCCTCTCCTTCCCTTCCTCACCCCTCCCCTCCATTTCCCAAAGCATGCATTAGGGGCTCGGTGGCCACGGTTGCTAGAGCATGCATTAGGGAGTCCCCCTCCCCACTCCTTCCCTTCCTCACCTCTCCCCTCCCCTACCCCCGCCCCTCCCCTTACCCCTTCCATCCCCTCCCCTCCCCTCACCTTCCCCGTTCCCCTCCCCTCCCCATCCCCCTTCCCCTATCCTCCCCTCCCATTTCCCGAGTCCCCTCCCCTCCCCATCCCCCTTCCCCTGCCCTTGCCTCCCCTTCCCTTCCTCACCCCTCTCCCTTTTCCTCCCCTCCCCATCCCCACTTCCCCCTGCCTCCTTTCCCCTTCCTTCCTCCCCCTCCTTTCCCCTTTCCCCTTCCTCATCTTGCCCTTCCCTTCCCCTCTCAACTGCCGTCTGCTCACCTCCCCTCTTCCTCCCCCCCCCTCTCTCTCTCTCTCTCCCTCCCTCCCTACCCCCTGTTCCTTGCCCCTTCTCCTTCCATTCCCTTCCTTTCCCCCTCCCCTCCCCTTTCCCATTCCTTTTCCTCTCTTTCTTACCTCCCTCCCTTTCTCTCTTTCCCCTTCCCTCCCCTCCGCCGTCAACAGTCATAGGGAGAGTCCCACACGGACACGGATCAGCTAAAAGCCCTACGGGCAAGCCTATGCCATGTGAACATGTGCATTGCACTAGTCCCACCACATGTATCAATTGCCTTCCATCGATGAACCAAGGACATGTACGTTCCATGCATGTGTGTGCAATGTCGTGTTTGATGCCATATCTATGAGATTTTAGAATTTTTAAACTCATAAAAGGTCTTTATTGATACTGTTATGATATCTTAATATTTTAGATGACTCTGATGGTATATTAATGTCATGCATAGGCCGTACATACATATATACATACATTAGAGGACTCTTATAGTAAATTAACATCATGCATGGGCCATACATACATACATTAATTTATTCATGCATTTAAATTATTTTAATTAAGTAAATAATTAAGAGAGAATTAAGTCTTTTGATGTAACTATTAATGACAGTTTACAAGTGGTTTTTATGTAAACTGTGTCACGTTAAATTTTATAATTTTGATTTAATTTCCTTCAAAAAACTCTAAAAAATTGCTTGTTTTTATGTTTTTATCTATGTTTTGAAGAGTGGGGTTTTTCTTAAATTCTATCCAAAAACCAGTCCAATAATATTTATAAAAATGAATTTGTACATTGACAAGTCCAAAATTAATGAAATAAGTGTTTCTAGTTTGTGTCTTCCCCATTGACTTCTCTATGTTGCCTTCCAGAAGTGTTTCGTTGGGGTTATTTAATTTAGCTATCTTTCCCGACTGATCCATTGGATACCTGCAAGTCACGACCACCACATTTCGCTCCTCAACCCACTAGTGAGTCACATTTTTGTGACTTACTTATTTAGATGAAAAATTTTTCCAAATGTGATGAAGTGTGCTATATGAATATGATTGCCTATGTATGACCTTCGAAATCACTACAACACAATATCTCTTTTGGGAATGTCCCATTTTGTGAAGTCACCACAGTGCGATAAAGCCTCTTGAATCCATGAGGAGCCCTCATATCGCATTTTAGCGACTTCAATAAATTCTTATCATCTCCAATGATACTCTTCATGACATCTTGCAGATGGATCATCTCGATCTCAATATAGACATCTATGACGATGCAAACGTGGAAGAAACACCAAGAAAAAAATTATTTGATTTTATGTACAATGTTCGCCAGCATCATCGCCATCCAGCAATCTCTCGTATGTTTGACTATGATCCGTCCATCAAGGATATGCCAGTGTCCTTGAATGATCGTATTTTGAAGAGATAGAGGTGCAATTAAAGATTACACTTCAAGGGATACAATGATGATTAATGGTGCTCAGAATGTGCACGTCAATGACATCTGAGCTACAATAGACGAGGCACATAAGTTAAATAGAGATCTAATTAGGGTGCCACCGAATAAAAAGAGAATGGACATGGCATGTCTCATTCATAATAAAAATTACTATCTTGTTGAATACATGTATGGCTTCGTCTACTATCTACATATGTTGCTTGAAGAAGATGGAGTTCAGGAGGACACTCAGGAAGCAGGAGAGAAAAGGAGACAAGACACTATAGGGGAAGCAGAGGATGATCAGGAACCAAGAGAGGACATACAAGATACTACTAGGGAAGCAGATGATGAAGCCCATGAGATACATGAGGAGATCGATTTAGAGGCAAAGAGAGAGTTAAGTGATAGGCTTGACTCTGAAGCAGTCATGAGAGAAAACTTCGAAGTGCTTGCAGGTCTCTAGTAGTTTTCTAATTTAGAGGAAAATCTTGGCTTCATTCCTATTCCCATTCTCCCCACATATCATGTTGGTGACAAGAGTTGGGTGGTGATGATGAGTTGGTGATAGCAAATATGTTTTAATGATATATATTCAAATGGTGTTTCAAATAAGGGAGGATTATTACCTCACAATAATAGCACAAAATATCGAGAAAGATGAAGAGTTTGTGGAGCCAGATATAGATAAATATTTACTATTGGACTCAAGCATGAAGGATTTCAAGTTTCTCCCTTCTACAAACACATTAGCCTTGATGTATAGAGATGTAGCTCGTTATGAAGGGAACATTGCCAATGAAATGAATTCTAAGAAATTCACAAGAGACTAAACATTACACACATGGGAAAGAAACTGATTACCCCTATGATCCAACCAAGCAACATGCAAGAGAGAAACACATAAATCGCCTTATGGACATATCATTTACTTGTTGATGATGAGAATCAGAAGGTTTGTTTGTTCATAATGGTGTATATTTAGCATTCTGTATTTTGTTAAGCTTGTCTTGCAACTCATCATCTTTCTAATGGGATAAGGCTATCTTGCAACTCGTCATGTATGAGGATGAACTTTTTGGGGCATGCTTTAGGCAAATGCCGAGGGGGCTCGGAAAAGATGCATCCCTAGGAGTGTACATTAAACACTTTAAATTTCCACATGTTGTAATATTCCACAAGAAGTACTCAAAGGGCAATGCAGAATTCCCCTTGTTCATAATAAAAACACTATCTAGGTATCCTGGAGGGTATCTCGTACGGTGAAATGTAGATAAGATAATTCTTTTAGAAAATTAGTTTGCTCTTATAAATTTTGGCCAAGGTCCCATCCTATATGCTATTAGAAGAAACTATTACTTAGCATGCACAACGTATGGGTTGATGTGTGGGATCAAGGATCCCGAAATCCTAAGTTATTATGGCAAAAGGGAGCTTCTATCATTCAAACCACCCAATAGCTTCTCCAACACCAAATTTGTGGGATGTCCAAGAGCCTTTAGAAGTTGAAGAGCATTCTTCAAAAATGCCAAGGCTATGTTTGTGATTGTGGTTTCTGTATTGGTGTACTCAAAAATCTGTATCGGCTTTGTATTGCATTTTCTTATAAAATTGTGATATGTTCTATCAAAATTATGAATCTATAAAAAATAAACTAAATAAATTTTTGCTAGGATTTTACCTTGATATATAAATAAAACTTTGATAAAACATCCTTGTGATGTGCTTGAGGATTAGTATTTTGTTTCACATAGATTCTTGTGACATCACCCCATGTATTTGTGATTGTTTCTATAACTTCCATGCTTCACAACTGGTTGTTTGATATGGAGGTGGAAGATGGGCGAGAATTCATTTCCTTGGCTATCATTTTTCCTTTCTTTAAGGTACTTGTCAAGCTCATAATGTAGGTTTCTTTTGGTAGGACATGGTAGAGGCTTGATGATGTATAGAGCATCAAGAGCAGGATGAAGAGGACCCCCATCGAAAGGAGGAATTACTATGGGTGTACAAGATGGCAAAGAGTAGCAAGTAGTTGGTGAGAAGAGCGTGTGCGAAGGTCTGCAATAGTGTATTAGATTGGCCTAAAGAGTTGGCGAATGCTTGCTATCGAGAGGTTGATTAGACAGTCGAGAGTTTGGAATTTCCTTGACCCACAAAATGTCATCGTATTTTTGTTTTCGTAAAACTATTGCAGGCATTTCTTGGACTTGTGGACTTCTTGAACTGCCATCATCCATGATCTATGGTGCTCGTAATACCTGATTTTGTGTCGACCTGCTTCCATGTTAATACTTAAATGTCTCTGAAAAGATAATTAGTTTTTCGGTGTTAATAATATGTGAGCATAATATTTTGTGAGCATATATAGATTATCTCATGTCTGCCCAAGTAACCTATTAATTGATCGTATTCTAGTTGATCAAAGTACACTAGGATCTCGATTTAATACATGATTTCTTATAGGTGAGCTATTTTGAATGCTCAAATCTTGATTTACATGCCAGTTTGCAGGAGAGCTATTTGAATTTGACTTCACTAGATGAAATGTACACTACCTTGCACGCCATTTTCCCACAAGTAATAAAAGCCATGACTGCTACTACGTGTGTCGAAAACATACCTTGATGCTAAATCAAGGGTATGTGAATATTGTGTCGCTATACCATAGTCTAGACATCAATTTATTTTACAAAATGAAAGTGCCATGGAAATGAAGGACAATGAGGTGGATGAAGCGATGAAGTAGGACTAATCTAACGTCTTAAGTAGTGAATGTTAAGTGATTTGCTTTAAGAGCCTAAAATTTACACACCTCTCTATCAAGAAAATCAATTACAAAAGTTTACAGAGTTTTATTTATAAAAGTATCTAGAGTGTGAGTCACCAAAATATGGAGAGTGATATTTCCAAAGTATACATCCTTGGATACATCAGGGTCAAGTTGTCCAAAAAACAATGTTGTTTTCATTCCACAATGCCATCCATAGGTTTACAACAGTTCTTTATAAGCATCTGCAAGCTTTGGGTTTGCAGCAACTAGATGCCCCTTCGTCCTCTTCTTCAGACGCCTCTCTTCCTTTTTCGACTTCTTTCTCGCCTGCTACTACTAATACAGGGTCAATGTCAACCTCATCTGTGCCTTCACATTGTGTTGCACCATTCAGATCTCTTGTGTTGTTTTTGGCCATTGTTTCCCTACCTACAAGTTTAAAAATAGGAATACAACTAGCATTAGACCTAGGTATATGATATCCATCTTGGCACATTAACCTTCTTCTTGGTGGTTTGCCCTGATTTGTTGGGAAATGTGTTCTTCCTCTTCTTCCAATCAATCTGTTTCAATGTCTCATTATCATCACCTACATGAATTGGAAATAATGTCGAATTAAGCTCTTATTGCAAGGCAATTTGCACGTGCCTCTAGCTATAGAGACAAGTCTAACTCACCATGTTCAAGTGAGACCGTTGATCCAAGCAACCCTCTCTTCAATTTCCTTTGCCACCAATCGCATCGAATGTGTTAAGGGGCTTCTCCCTAAGTTTCTCTAGGCTAAATTTTCTAGTCAATGCATGAATGACATGTCAAATGTAATTGTGAAAAAAGATGTTAAATTTCAATTACAAATCTGGAGCCCAAGTTCAACTAACCCATCTCTTTCTTTGGGGTTGGATTGTGGCTCTTTGGGGATGTAGGTAGCTTACACCTGGTTGTTGGTTTTCCTTCTTTTGGAGAGTCATGGCTTTCATCAACATCGCCAATAAACCTCTCCCAAGTATCTGTATTTGCGGCGCTCATTGGGCTTCTCATGCATCCGTATTGAGCTGATGAGGTGAAGAACAAGGTTTGTCTCAATAGTTCAAACATCTTTGATCATAGTTTCATGTTTTGGAAATATAAGTTGAGATGCAGGATAGGTGTGGCTTTCAACAAATGTATTTTGAGAATGTTGCAAAGCGGGCAATACTACCCGTCTGCTTCTTAGGTTATACCCTTTCACGGGTAGCGCAATCTCTTTCGAAAGCCATGGTTTCTCTTACTTCCGTTAGGCCTATGATGTTAGTCCTATCTTTTTCACGAACGAGTCGCCATCTGTGGTGCCAAGGGATGATGCACACGTGAAGGGTTTATTGCAGCCTGCCATCAGATATTTTGATTTGACTCCTGCATTGCTAGACAATGTGAAGACTCCTATAATCATATATGTGGACTTTGAAGTTGAACCGAAGACACAAAATGATCCGGGTAGGTGTCCTGGCAAAGAGCCCGTTGTTTTTTACATTGCGATTCGACAAGCAACATAATTCCTTGCTTGCCCCCTGACTTCATACCACTTGTGACTCTAGGAAGAAATGGGATTCACATAGACTCTGAATGTTTTTTCGAATGTAATGGTTATTTGGCAATAGCGGCCTTACACTCTAGTGGTTTTGTCGCGTAGTGACCTTTGAGCTACTAGAATATTTTTAGAAATGATGAAATGGTGGAGCACTATTCAAAAGGTGCAAAATTGCATCAATATGCGCGTCGAATATGTAATTGATATTTATGCGCTTTTGTTGTCACCTGAATTTTCTATGTAAAATTACGATCAATATGCAATGCGGAAATGTTAAGGAGATTAGGAGATATGAATTTTGGAATCCATTTAGGGAGATTAGGAGACGAAGATGGGCTAAATGTATGTAACGACGACACTCCCAAAGCTCTCCATTATTTCAAAAACGTCTATCTACATTATGAAGGATAAACCTCTCCATTGACAATCACAAAGCTCTCCATTCTTCAGCCCCTCATCCGTCGATCGACCGCAGCTGCGAAGCTTACTAGCTCGCTATGGCACAAGCTCAGATCCTTCAACCAGCTTCCAACGTTGATCTCGCTGCATCTTTGCTCTCCCTTGATAGCTTCAGCGACGTCGCTGCCCTTGCTAACTCCTCCCGAACTCTTCCCCCTCAGTTTGTCCTTCCCGAAACAAAGCGACCCCAGGTTCCTCATGATGCTTTCCTCCCTGAATTC
The DNA here is from genome assembly GCF_047967505.1 of Dipteris shenzhenensis. Lineage (NCBI taxonomy): Eukaryota > Viridiplantae > Streptophyta > Polypodiopsida > Gleicheniales > Dipteridaceae > Dipteris > Dipteris shenzhenensis. Next base: position 36,980,696 of record NC_141626.1, read on the forward strand.
GAGCTTCCCTCCTTCGATCTCTCTGCGCTTGTCTCTTGCCAGAGTAAGGAAGAGCGCAGTCGCATGGCCGACTTTTTGTGCACTGTCTGTAAAGAGTGGGGCTTTTTCCAACTGTTTAACCATGGCCTGCATCCGGAGCTACTGAGAAAAATGGAATTCTTTGGCCGTAGCTTCTTCGAATTGCCATCTAGTACTAAGGAGAAGGTTGCGAACTTCAAAGGAAAGTTCGACCCTTCAAGATCTCAGCATGGTTGGATCGAGGCTCTTAGTCTCGGATCGGTTCCGGAGACAGTCAAGTCCAACTTTACCGATGTTGTTTGGCCTGAGGGAAACAAGGAATTCAGGTACTTGGGTAATCATGTATGTTATTTGGGGTTGTGCGTGTGTGAGAAGAGAGAGGCAGACTAATGATACAGATATAAATTGCAGCGATTGCTTTGAGGAGTATACAAAATCCATGGAAACAATTGCACGAACAGTTGTCGAGATGTTGATGGAGGGACTGGGATTGGAACCAAGCCTTGCAATTCAATCATGTTTCGAAAGCCACGCATCAGGAATTCGTTACAACTACTATCCACCATGCCCGCAACCATCCCTGGCAATTGGTCTGGGTGCTCATACTGATCCCAACGCTCTTACACTGCTCTATCAGGACGAAGTGGGTGGTCTGCAACTACGGGGCAAGGACGGCGAGTGGAGAGCGGTGAAGCCTAGGGCGGATGCATTCGTGGTGAACGTGGGCGATGTCATGAAGGTAGGAACAATTTGGCATTTTGTATTGCTCATTGTATATAAGGGTGACGGAGGTTTTAACGAGCAGCGTGACGGAAATACAAATCAGGTGTGGACGAACGGTGCGGTACAATGCGCGGAGCATCGGGCTGTGCTGAATTCTGGCAAGGCGAGGCTGTCGTTGGGATTCTTCGTTCAGCCTGAGCGAGCTGCGACGGTGAAGCCATTAGAGCAGCAGGCGGAGGCCGCTCACTACAAGCCTTTTATCTACGGGGAATACATCAACTTCTTAGTCACCGGCCGCCCAGGCCTCAACGCCCTCAATCTCTACGCAGGTACCCTCTCTCTCTCTCTCTCTCTCGTTTCCTTTCTCTTGCATGTGAGAATTCGTGCTCCTCATCTTCTTCTTATGTTCCTTTGTCAAACGTAGTTTGCCATCTACGTAAAAGAAATACCATCTCATACAAAACATAACCTTCACCAAGAAGTGGTTGCTCTTTTGGAAGTGGAAGCGCGAATCGAACAAGCCAACATCTCTTGCTAACCACAACCTCCTTACTCTCTTGGGTCATATAACATGTAACCTTTGGAAAGAGAGTTACATCCACCCGAAATCAGCTTGTGGGACTTGGAGTCAAGCTTCCCCATCTCCTTCAAAAATTTGAAAATGGGACACATCGAGTTTCTTACTAAAACCTGCCTCAATGGAGTCACCTTTGGAACAAAATCATTGAAGATCGGTTGAGGATAGAGATATACGTGGCCATATATAAAAGTGGATGAGGAAGGTTGTGCAATGTTTCAACATCATCCTTGCCAACTTCTCCACAGTCCCGTCCTTTTGTTCAAGTCTCCATTCTCTTAAGGGACCCAACATTGGTTGGCTCCTACTTAATGCCATTTTGCTCTCACCAAAGCATTAGAAGACAACTATTGTCATTTGTGAGCCCAAATAGTCTTCAACTACAATCTAGACTTCTTTAGTAGTCCTTCAACCGAGCAAAGGCTTGGTCCTTAAGGGGTAGAAAATACACCCATGTAAACCTTCTCGCATTGGGTATCAATGGAATTTGATGCGACACATTTCTAGGGGGCCTCCCCATAAGTTAGTGCAACTGCATGAAAACACATCTCTATACTATAGGAAAATACTTTTTAAGACTTAGAGTTGATCACCCTTACCACAACTATGCACAGATTCTTAGATCATACCCAAATTGAGCTCTTGAGTTAATTCAAAGTAGAATGATAAGAAGAAGAAGGATGTGAAGAATAAGAAGCTTAAGGGTACGTGCCACTACTATAGCAAGAGTGGGCACGTTGTCAAGGACTATAGAAAGAAATAGTAGGATGAGAAGAACAATACTATAAACTTTTCTTCAAAAGCATTAACATGGTTTAGGTTGAGTTGGAGCTATTAATATATGGGTTGCAATTGAAGAAGTATGCTCCTTAGGTCAAGAAAATGAAAATTTTATAGAAATGTCATGACTTCCCAACCATAGCTCATTCAAAAATTTGATGAACCTATGACTTAAAAAGATGGACGTTTTGTTGCCCTATGATGCAGGCCAAGATTATTGACTACATGGTAAACTTCAAAAATGTCAAGTGAATAAGGTAGAAGATTGGAGGGTTGTTGCACCTTCTAGACATCCCTAGAAGTAAATGGGAGAGTATTTCTATTTTCTTCTAGACATCCCACATGATGCTATCGAGGTGGTGTTGGATAGATTGATGAAGATGCTAAGACCTATACAAAGATGATTGTGATGGATACTAAGTTGGCTCATTAGCTTGTTGAGCAATTGGTTAGACTATAAGAGTTGCCTTATAACCTAGTCAATGATAGAGTTCCAAATTCTCTAGGAACTTCTAGTAGGGAATTTAGAAACCACTTTGAGTACAAGTTTCCAAGAGTCTAATGGGAAAACAAAAAGGGTGAATTAGGTCTTGGAAGATATTCTTTTGGCATGTGTCTATGGAGGCCATCTTTTTGGGAGAAGTATATACCAATGATGGAATTTTCCTACAATAATGCTAAGCTTACAATACTAGCTACATTCCATTCATGCTTATGTATGGATATCAACCCTTATCTCCTTTGATACAACGTGGATGGGAAGGGTATTTAGCTGGATGCAGCTAAGTAGCTCTTGTTGGAAATGCAAGATATGTTAGTGACTATGCTAGAATCTATCAGGAGTACTCATGATAGCCCATGATTTTATGCTTATGGATGGTGTTTACCTAGAGACATTTTTTAGGGAATGCGGTTATATTTACAAACACCAAAGTATTTGAAGAGGTTATGATGTTTGGTATAAAGTTATCCCCTAGGTATTGTGGACCTTTCTTAAATTTGACAAAGATTAATGAGGTTGTATATGAACTAGATTGATTGCACACGTAAGAGCTCACTCCTTCTTTCATGTCAATAAATTGAAAGAGTAGCTCTGATGCTTGAGGCTCTCATTTTCCCCTAAGAGCTTGTGGAAGTTGAGGATTTGACATATTTTCCACATAAAACTGAAAGAGTTATGAATTTCAAGGAAAGGGAACCTAGGAATAAGTTAACTATAGAGTTCAAAGGTAAGTGGAAGGATAGGTTTGAGGAGGAATCAAGATTAGGAGTTAATTGCTAGTTGTAAAAGAACTTTTCCAATCTCATTTAAGAGGATATGCTTAAAAGAGGGGAATAATTTTATGTACCTAGATGCTAATCCTTGGATTAGTAGATTTATTCTAGTAGGGTTAGTGGGCCTTGGGATGACATGAAGCTAGCTAGAGGACTTGAATACTTCAAAGGGCCAATCAGCTATATATAGCCAAAATGCTTTCCATAAAGATGGATGCTCTTCTATATAAGTGTGGCCAAGGATATTGTGTTGATATTCAATGTATACACACCAATGGATGGTTTAGTCTATATTTTAGGCATAGATTTCTGCTCCTACATGGTGGATCACATGATGTTTTGTCGATGATTTCTTGGGAATGGGTTTCAATGGTATAGGAGGATGCCACAGCCTTGGGGGGGGTTCACCTCACAGGATTTTAGTGTACCACGTGCATTCAAAAGGAGGGGTAATTTCATTCATCTTTTTGATAGGAATATTACAATATTGAAGAGGGGTTTTAAAATTCAAATTTATGAAAAAATCACTTAGTTCATAAGTAAAGAGGGGTGTTTTTATTGGGAGAGAGACTTTAGTTGAGGGGTTTTTTAGATACCCCTTGAGCACATGTGATACGTAGGGTTTGCTAGTAGTGCAACCCTAGAGGCCACAATTATAGGCAAGGGCTTGTGAGGGTCTGATCTCTAGTAAACATGCTTAGGGATGGGAGTCACCTCTCGATTACCCTTTTTCTTTTTTTGGTTGTAGTTTTGGATTGTGCTTATGGCTAGACCCTAGAGGGGATTTCACCACTAGTCAACACTCTCAATGCCTATAGCCTTGAAAACTGCTTCAATTGACCCCAAATAACACCTCAAAGCCTACATAGAAACCACAAAAAAGCACCTTAATTATGGCTGAACCCTACCTTAAAACTGAGGTGTAGGTTCAGATAGTCATTATCCTATCTTTAGTCTAATTATTTCTCTTACATTGCTAAGATTCCATGTATGAGTATAGCCATAAGGCAAGACCTTCCAGGGATCCATTTTTGCAAGATGCAATCATTGAGGTGTCACAGATGATGTGGTGAAGTGATGGTTGCTTGCATTGAAAATATATATATATATAATTTCTCGAGACAAAAGTACTCTTGCCTTTTGACTTAGGACCTTGAATTCAAATATCAGGGTGTGTTCCCCCCCACCCTCTCGCCCAAAGAAAATATATCTTATTAAAAATATTGAGAAGAAGATATAGATTAGTAATCCTTGAGATTCTTGCCCAATCAAAAGGGGTAGTATGCTACCATGTAATGTGCTTCTCATGATCTCAACTCACTATCTAGTTTGTCATTTTGCTAATTAGATTTCGATTATAACAAATGAAATAAGGCGTTGTATGGCAAATTTTGAAATGCATACCATACTTCGAAGTGTCAAACACATCCATTGACGGATCCACACACCTATCCTTCTTGAATATACGATCCATAGTGTCTCATAGCTGTTTTGAGAAGGTTGTGACTTTCATCCTCTCACCAAATCACTGCTTCGGAGTCAAAGACCAATAGGAGGACTTATTGGAAGGGATGTTTGCCTCGTATTCTCTTACCCATTTCTATGTGGGCCATATCTTTGAGAACTTATCATGGTTGTTCCCATGTGAACTACACACCTTTCTTAGCACAATCTTGGGCAATACATTGCCATTGATCCTTGTGAGTTTTTAATTTTTGTAGTAGGCCACCGTCCTTTTACACTGATCAAAAGCATCCTTGCAAAGACACAACACCTCCACTAACTCCATTTCCAAAAACATCTTTCCATACCCATCACTATCCTTTAATGCTCTAGGTGCTCTTGCTTTAGACCTCCCACTAAGTTGGCTTAATTGTGGCACATCTTGAGTAATTGTATCAAGAGTAGCCATGGCATGTGCACTGTGGTGATGCTATGGAGGTGCTTGCACCTCTTCGAGTTGGGAAGAGGGCACAATGTCCACATCTAGAATGAAGGGATCTTGTGAATCCAAGTTCAAATCCACAACTTCCAATCATGGGTTTGATAGTTGGGGGTAAGAATTGTGGGACTAAAGCAAGAGCCTGAGAGTCCATTGTAGTTTGTAAGTCCAACGGTTGGTTTGGTGCACGAGGATGACCATTGAGTTGAAACCCATGGTAGGAGAAAGGAAAAGAATATATCATGGATGGACCTACATGAGGGGACACAATAACCCATTCTTAGTGTATTTTCAAGGCAGCGCGATGTAGATGTCTCTAATTTCTCTATCTTGTGAGGATAAATCTATTCTACTAGTTTGTAAACTCAGCAAAAACAAGGAAAATCACATTTCATTCGTGTGCATGCACAAGTTGAAACACTCGTGGGTTGTTCAAACATATAAGATTATGTTGCAATTATGAAAGTTTGACAAAATTGAGACAACTCAATACATCTACAATACAATAAATCAAGACAACTGAAATAGTTGCACCTCAGCTGCATTACAAACATATGAACAAAACAAGAGATTGTAGTTGCATTGCAACTTCTGAGCTGAAAGATCGAACTTTGCAATAGCAGAGGAACATGAAAGACATATTGCAAGGCCCTGAAGCTCCCATGCACTGCATTTTTCTTCCAAACCTTGGAATATGCCTTACATGGTTCTCAATGTAGTCCCAGTGAAGATGTAGAGCATATCTACAGACTAGAATACAACTTGAACTGTGAAAATACGAACAAAATCAGACGAGAACAAAAATAGCATGCAAAACATGCAACGAAACAACAACAAAACATCAAGCGAGAGACAACCAAAACCATTTTTGGAAAGAGCAAGACGAGGTGTGTGGAATTCAAAAAGGAAATTTAGATCAAGCTGTGGTGCAATTGGACGAGGATTCCTGCTTGGGGAAGAAGAGCTTGACCTTTGAAGACATGGCAGGAAGGTGAGAACTCGTGCGGTTTTTCATCAGTGATGCTGCTTTGGCCCTTCATCCACAACCTGGATTCCTTCATTCTAAGTCTAGAGCCCCAAACAAGTGCCCAAAATTTTGCCAATCCCTTTTTTCTTGTCAAGGCACCAAGCCCTCCATGTGTGAGGCACCCTCCATCTCCGAGAGTGAGGTTCATCCTTCATGAGAGAGTATGTAAGCCCTTGCTCTATCATGGCTATGTCAAGGTGTAAACCTTTCTTTTGAGGCACTATGATTCTTCATTTCTTCTTTAGTTCTTCCATTGACTCACAAATGAGCTCACTAACCCGGATGACTCAACTAGTGCCATCTTCAAGGGCTCATGCAAGCTAAACGACAACCACTTTCCTATAGTCCAATGATTGAATTCATGTAGCCACAAGGAGCATATGACCTAAAGCAAAGGCTGCAAATTGATGGGCACATGTAGGTCTTCACACACCAAAGCTCACAAAGTGGTGACTACGGCTCTACATGGATTCAATGACGCCATACAACAAAGCTCACAAAGCGGTGACTATGACTCTACATGGATTCAATGATGCCATACAGCCAACCTACCTCCACATGCCTATGCTCCCATTGCCTACCACCTTCATACAAGCAGATGGCACACAAAATTTTGTCAACACAGCAACTGATCTCCCATGAAGTAGCACCTCACGATGTGGGCAAATTTGCTCCTATGCATCAGCCACAATGGTGATGGAACAGCATGAAGGATTCAACAAATGGAACAAAAGAGATGTTTATTCAAAAGAGAAGAGGACCTTATAAGGGCAATTGATACAATGCATGTGCCCCAAAGGAGAGCATCTCCAGATCCACAAATCACAATCAGCATGCCATGTCAATAGTGCCATCTAAGCACAGTGTGCCACATAAACACACTTTTATAAATAGCATTTGAATAGTATTGCCACATCACCCTCCATCCACATCATCCATTTTGGGCACCCTTGTGATCAAAGTTTGGCCAATCTTTCGGGAGCCATAATTTTTTATCTAGGTGGAATTTGCAAGAGTTGTAAAAAGCAAAAATCATCAACTGACATGCTCTACACGTGGAGCTCCTGAGACCTTTCTTTTTAATTTTCCAGAGGTTAGCATCATTCAATCCTCTTCATCACAACCACATCTTGATCCATTGTAGTGTACCCACCAGCACATAAAATGAACAAATGAAAATTCATTTTGCTACATTTTTTGCTTCAACGTGTAGTCTAGTTGAGATTAGCACAATCATAGAGGAGATTAAACTCCACCAAGCCAAGTAAGTCATTTCCATATCACCTGATTAGTTCTCATTGGCATCAGTTCAATCATATCTGTCATTGGTGTACACATTCACATTTGATACCAGTTTATTACATTTGGTAGCTTGACACTTCTTCACATCAGGGCTTTGTGACACTTGGCAGAGTGATCAACCTCCCAACACACACACCGATTGGGATTGTCACATCGACCTCTACAAGCCATGCACCTTATAGAAAAGTTTCACACAAAAGGCTAAGCTCATTGATGAGAAAATGATGGAGCAAGCTTTTGCCACCAGCTTAGAGATCCAAGGTGACCATCATGTGAATCATATGGCACACCAAAACATAAGGGGGAGAGAGTCAACTATAGTCAAGATTTGAGGCAAGAATCTTGTTCATGCAATATCCTTGCATGCAATTTCAACTGTAGCCAAGTGTAAACTGACAAACCACCATTTGCAGATGAGGCTAGCCACATTTTAAGGTTGGTAATTCCAACATTCATTGTGCCCACATATGCTCATTCCACTCTGATTCTTTTCAAAAGAAAAAATTCAGTTTTGGATGCTATCATATGCACCCAACAAAATCCACGAAAATATCTTCTACATGCACTCTCTATTACTGAGTGCAATTTAAGAGGGGGTGTTCAGGGTGGTGTAAATTGCACCATACCTTAAGGGCATTAGGGGCAAACTCTAACCCTAACCCCAAGTGGTCTCGTGTATATATTCATTTTTATGTTCAATACAACATAGTGTATAGGTAGCTATATCGTGTGCACTCCTCTCTCTCTCTCTCTCTCTCTCCTCTCTCTCTCTCGCTATGAATCACTCCCCACTTTATCAATTGCCATGTCACTTACATTTTCATAGATGGCATAGTCTATTCATACCTATTCACTTGCATACATTTATGTGTCACAAGCAAACTTTTTGTTATATCTCTCTTTTGAATTGTCATTTGATCTTTGGGAATGTAATTTATTGGCAATGATTTATAGTATTTTTTCAAGGGCTTCATAATTTACGAACGCAAAATATCCCTATAAAGGTGTGAACAATTGTATGGATAGCTCCATATTTACTTCCAATCATTTCTCAAATATGGGTGGGAATACTTGGAATGATGAAGATTATTAATTTCTAATCAAAACAAGCTAAAAGAAATGTTGTGAAAAATGGTTCCCAAAAACATGGATATTCCTTATTTACAAATTTCATTTTCTAAACATGGGAAAGGCATTACACAATTTCTCTTTAATAGCTTAGGCACATGTTGACATGGTGTGAGTTCACATAGTCATGTGTACATTGCAAACTCTCAACAAGAGTATTATTATGGAATAATGGAAATTCATTATTTGTATCTCCTCTTTTGAAAATGGGGAAGATATTATGATATATCTCTTTAAGAATTTAGGAATCTCGATATGGTGTGAGTTGAACATAGTCATGTTGTACATTGCACACTCTAGACAAGAGTAATTGTATTAATTTACTTTTCATTAATTTTTAAGGAAATTGAATGTATAATTTCTTTCTTGGCAGGTATATAACTACAAGGGGATTCGACACTCGGATTCAATAGAATAAAATGCACTATAATTTCATGTTGGTGGGTATACAACTAGTAGTGCATTCCACCCTAACTATTATTGGATTCCACCCTAGCTATAAGTGCATTCCACCCTAACTATTATTGGATAGCATAGATGCAACTTTAATTGTATATTATGAAAAGAAATTTGATGAAGGTAATGGACTCATTTTAATATACAATTCTTGAATCATGCAACATAAAAGTTTCATCTTGTGATAAAGTGAAACATATATGAGTATTGAAATTGTAGATTCTATGTAGCCTGGCAATGACTCATGTGTCATGGGGATATTGAAGGAATGCCAAGGGAACCTCTCCTCTTAACTACTACTTGTGGGAGCACTGCAACCATGAACCATCCTCAAGTGTTACCTTTGAGACTCCCAGATTGTTGCAATGTGTTTCCACAAGAGGGGAAAGGGTAAGGGGAAGGGAAGATAGAAGAAGAGATGGGAGGAGGAAAGAGAAGAGGAGAATGAAGGGGGATGGAGTGGCAAACACAAAGGCACTACAAAGAAACAAGAGAATACTCAAACATTCTTGAAGAGAAAGAGAGAGCTTGTATTCCAAACTTGTGCATACAACAATGAAGACTAATGTCTAACTTTCAGTCTTTTATACATTCCACCTTTTGAAGGCAGGGCCAACCCTATTCTTTCTTTCCATTCTCTCTCTCCCATTCTTTTAAGAACTTAGGCCCATATGGCTCCAAGGTAGAATTCCTTTATCTTTCTCTCATCCTTTCCTCCTTCTCTACTCTATCTTGCAAAATATCTTGAAAACCTTAAACCGTTTGGAGAGCTTTGTGCCATGATGCTAGCATAACTGTTAACCATGGGGGTTTGGCATGACCCTTTCCCTGTTCATGATCCATCCTTGGATCATAGTTTGTAGAGGACCTCATAGCTGGTAGCCACTTGCATGAGGGAGTAATAGTCTAGTTGACGAGGGGAGATTTTGCAAAATGTGGGTGGGGCTCCCAAAAGTGACTATCATGCATGTCCTTATACATGCAAATATGGTAGCCATGTAAATTACAAAATTTAAGCTACATGCAAATACGTGTGAATGTCCTACCCTTGTGAAGGCCCTTGATTCATATCAAAACCTAATTTTTGAGTTGAGATAGAGGTGGCGTTCTTCAGTCATCATCTCCCATTCAAGTATATCTTAGAGTAGAATAATAATAAGCCAAAAAAAATGCATAGTGGCTACCATGCTAGTTGTTGATGTAGAAATAGATGCAGAGATGGAACTCAGGGGTTTGCTATTGGGAACCCATCGAGGCTCACCCACTGCTTTGGTCTCCAACTTGCCTTTTTATGTGCCTGGTTCTTATGTTTTTGCCCCCTTTTTTGGAGCAGGTTTTTGTGTTTCTACTGTGGTCATTGATGATGGTCTCCCTTGTAACCTAAGGATTCAGGGTATAAAGGGGTCAGTTGCAACTTTGCTAGGGTGGTTCTTTCCTTCGATGGGTGAGAAATAGGTTCCTATGGGGCTACCTCCATTTTAAAGGTAGTTTCTTGTTGGACTGTTGCTGCTATGCCACCTAATGAAATTAGAGATTTCCTTGTACCCTTGGGAGGGTCAATGGAAGGTGAAGTGGCCATATGGAGTGTCTTGGGTCATATGCATTACCTTCATAATATCCTTCAGTGCTTAGGGATCCAACTTGGATCACTTCTTTGTTTCTTGGGCTTCAGTTCACATCTCCTTATTTGGGGTTTAATTTATTTAGGAGCTTGAACTAGATTTGGCATGGGAATTAAGGGTGGAAGCAAAGTTACCCATTGAAGTTCTCTTGCTAAATTCCAGGTACGAGCATTGGCTTGGACAGTACCTTGAGGAGCTAGTGGTGTCCTTTCTCTTGACTTGAAGAGGTAGGGGTTTGGCCCATCAATTTTTTGGGTACAGTAGTGGCTGGTGGCATCCTTCCTTTATTTCGGGTGCCTCATTGGAGAACTCCTTAAAGGATGGCAGCATTGTCATGATACAATCTTTCCCACTTAGAATAATGGTTGTGGTGGGGGTGGATGATGCCAGTCTTTCCCGTTTGGATTAATGGCTATGGTGAACTGTGTTGGGTGTATCTATAGCTTTCTTGCAGACGTGTGTGGATGCTTTGTTAGACTTGCATGCTGGTAACATCTCCAACTTCCAAGATCCCAAATCTATTGAGGTCATAGAGTCAAGGTTGTTGTCCATTCTTGCCAGTCAATTTGACAATTGATGGACCAACACGACGTCATGCCAAGGATTACTTCTCATTAATGGCACCTACAAGCATCACATAGATTTTTCTTGCCACACTATGGATATTTAGTTCAATTCATACCTGTACATACCCCATTGCCAACATGACCATTCCCTATTTGTACGATGACAAGGGTGGGTTTATGGGTTACCTCGTATAATAATAGTTGGTCACATACCTCTTGGGAGATAAGGTTATGGAAAGGTTTCAATACAATAGATCATCTCCTTGCACAATTTAAAGTCCACTGGAAATCTAGCAAGGGAAATCATTAGATCTTCAATAGGGTCTAGCCCTTCTAGTACTACCTTGCTCTTGGGCCTCTTCTATTTCCCACCTTTTCATGTAGGCAACTTTCCTTTCTTACTTTCTTTTCTTTATGGATGGCTTGTAATGTTTGGAGAGTTAGGATTCCATGCCATTGATAGAGCCATCCATTTTGACTCTGTCATGGGTTGCCATGTGGCATGACCCTTGTGGCGTGATCTCCACAACCCAACATGGAACCTTTCCACACACCCAAGAAAATCTATAGTGATCATTAATTAATGAAATAAAGATTCTCCCAATGTGATGATGTCCTCATAAGGCAACACATATCACTTTGGGAAGGTAGTCTTGTGTATTTTTCCCAAAAAAATTCTTCACATACATATCTATGTGGAATCTCCACATGAGGCATATCCTACACCATTTTTTATTATTCTTATCAAAACAAACTACAATAACTCAAATGCCGAAAACTAACATGCCATAACCCTGTCATTTTCATAATAGAAGTAGAATTGACCAAACAAACATCTTGTAAATCTTCTCAAATGAGCCCAAGTGATACAATCTAGACTCCATGGTACGATTTCCCAAATGACTATCACATTTTCCTTCTCTCTTTTTTTTACTATGATCTATCATCCTCGACATACCCACAAGACATCTTCTAGAAAAGAGGAGTTTGAAAATAGGTTCTTCTTTGGCCTAGGCACATAAAAAACATCTAAAATGTGTAGATTTGAATCATTTGCAATTGTGAGAATGACCTTACCAATTCCTTTGATAGGATAAGAAGAATTGTTGCACAATTGACTTTCTATGAGAAAGCTCCTAGATTGTTGAACAAATCTCTCCTGGAGGTGATATATCTAGAAGCTCCACCATCAAAATACTAGATGACCTACTTCTCATTAACATTGAGAGAAAAGTGCTCTTGTGATGCACCATAACTACAAACCAAAAAGACAAGTGCACAAAATGAGCTGAATTATAAGCTTCGAAAGCATTAGAAGAATCCACTTCTAATCTAGATTCTTTTTGCATTCACATATTTATGCAATTCGTGGAATTTTTGCAATAAGAATACTCGCCTTTATTTTTGGCTGATTTTAATCATTACTTCCTTTGCTAATGGATGTATTACCTTCAAAAGCATTAGAATAATCCACTTCTAATCTAGATTTTTCTTGCATTCAAATATTTTGGGAATTTTGAAATAAGAATACTTGCCTTTCTTCTTCGGTTGATTTTAATCATTCCTTCCTTTGCTAATGGATGTCAAGAACCAACCTTATATTTATAGTATCCTCCCTTGTATTGTCCGTTCTCATGAATGATGGAAGATTCATCCTTCCATAATGGATGCAGCAAATGATTCACCACTACCATGCATGATGGAAGATTTATTCTAGATGGCCATCTAGCATCAGACTTAGATTTATAGTATCCCATCTTGCCTTTGCCTTTGTCATTCATGATGGAAGACTCATTATTCCATATTTCATGGCATGATAGCAAATGATTCATCACTACCATGCATGATGGAAGATTTATTCTTCCTAGTCCACTGCTCTTGTAAGGGATTTTGGTTACCCCTCAAGGACAAAGTAAGAGCAATATATACACTAAGATAGGACTCCAGAAATATTGCAATATCTTAGAATATAAGTTCTCTATTAGGAATTACCCCATAAAAATCACACAATTACTCTCAAAGGTCTTAGAATTTCATAAGGTGATCAACCATCCTACACCTTAAAGGATCTCTGATTTCTCAAGTTTTTCTGGGACTATGTAGCTCTAGCCTCAGTATTTACTTGATACATGGTTTAGAGAACGTCCCATGCACTCTATGAAGAAATCATTTGTCATGCACTCTTGCATGACAAATGTGACTGATAGAAAAAGAGATCAAACACATGGCTTAGACATAACATGCCCCCCATATCATTTGATCTTGAGTGACAAAATCATTCTCTAGCTTGTTGAGAACCTTTCTTGAATTGGAATGTGCAATATCTATAGGACATGGTTCATTTACATTGACATGATCACATAATTTTCGGCAACTAGCAAGTTCATACCATAGACTCTGCAAGGAGTAATTTTGCCATCCATTTTTTTCTCCTAGTACAATGACTTAAACCATTTAATGCATTTTAAGACATTTGCAAAATGTAGCACTAACTACAAACTATGTATTCTAAATATTGATTCCAAATCATTAACTTAAATGCACTAGAATGAGTGCAAGTACCTAAAATGATGCTTTCATTGCACAATGGTCTAAGATAAGTAAGACTTTGAGTAGTAAATACTCCAAATTCACGCAAGAGATGAGTAGAGTAGTATTAGGTAAGTAACTCCCAACCCTCAAATTTGATAAAATAGTTGTAGCTCCAAGATTTGATAAAGTTTCTTGCAATAGGCTTCAGACCCAACTTCTGGTGGCTAGAAATGATGAAATAGCTATAGTTTTCAACAAAATGTGTTGTCAAAAAAAGAAAAAGAAGAGCTAGAGCTACAACCTAGCACACATATAAATCCATGGCTGAGGAGGTGGACAACGCTTAATTGTAGTAGGTTGGCTTGCACATATTTGATGGTCTTTTTTTATCGTCCCTCTACAAGTATGCTTGTTGACTATGGCTACCACTGCCTCTACTTCCCGCTCCATCTCCTTCAGTGACCATGTCCAAGCCTTCACTCCAACAATAACTAAAGCTTTCTCCACACAGGCATAGCAACAAGCTACATGGCCTTTACAAGTGACTCAGCTCTTGGTGACTCCACTCTAGAACACAACAACTAGTGCACAAAGGAGTCTAATAGCGGCTAGCCCATGCCCATGGCCAACTAACAAAGCAGTAGGTTCCAACACCCATTCACTCAAGCAATCTTCAATTTTGAAACGAGGCTGTGCAGGAACACACAAAGTTCAGCTGACTCAAGCAAAAAACTCTCCAATAACTAGTGCTTTGGCCATGTAATCCAACCATGTCATCAAGGATGCCACCTCATCTCTACCATGTCAGCACATAGTTCCCAACCAGCATGTCCAACCATCTACTCAATCAGTGCACCCAGTCAGTAGTAGTAGAGTTAGTAGCGCAACATGGCACACCCTCCTACTAGGCACTATTTTCTCTTCATAGGCACACAGTGCATCTTGCATGTGACCTCAACTTGCCACATCATCACCCTCCATGCCACCTCATCATTTTGATGACCCTCTTGGGACCAAAATTTGGCCATCCTCCCAAGGGCCATAACTTTTGTGGAATTTGGAGGTGGTCCAAAAAGCAAAAATGATTGCCAGATTGTGCTCTACATGTTGAGCACCTCAAATTTGTATTTTGTATTTTGCACTGGTCGCATCATTAAACACCTCTTGATCCATTAAGTGTACCTAGCACATAAAATGAAATAACTAAACCTCATTTTGTTGGATTTGATGCTTTGATGTGTAGTCTAGCTATAGACTAACACTGCCGCTGTAGAGGAGATACAACTGCACAAATCCAAGTAAGTCATTGCCACATTGCTCAATTAGTTCCCATCGACGTTAGTCCCATTCAACTCTATCATTGGTGTACACATTCACACATCTGACTCTAGTTCAAGTCTCTTAGCATTGAGCAATTGATCACACAATGTGACACTTGGTAGATTCATCTTCCTCTTGGATTCATGATTGTTGCACATTTGCACATACACATGCCACCCATGTATAGTCATATTCATTGACTATTTTTGGCATTGGTTCTTGCACACATACATCAGCCTTGTAGAGCCTCTTGGCTATGCCTGACACCCAATTGTCATCTTAATTTTACAGGCTTGATAGTTGGCATACACACGTTCTTCCATCACATATTTATAGGTCTAGCGTAAGCCCAATCGTAGCTCGGAGCATAAGCCCCACAGTGGCAGCTCGAGCATACTGTCCTCATGGGTAAAGACTCTCACCAGTATATGAGTAAGCCTCTTCAGTAGAGCACCAAACTGCCTCCAACATGGAGTTATCCACATCACACAGTTGATACACCAATCATGACTCCAGATGAGATCTATGAGTGGAAAGAGAATTTATTTCTACCATTCATTGCCACAAGGTATGTACCAGTCTATGATGCAGACTTGAGGCTCATTGGTCTTTAGCAACAATTGGACACAGATGTTCCAAATTTAGCATGGATTAGCCCACACTTTCGACAAGCCCTCAGCAGAGGCACATTTGGCAGTAAACCCTCAATATGAGGCATACTTGATGGTAAGCTATCAGCAGGAGGCAATCTCTGTGGGGGTCAAAGGCCACTATGCCTTAACCCCGGTTATGTACAATACTCAAATACATATATATACAGACGACATAGAAGATTAGGGTGTTCTACACCGACCAAATGAGTGTCCACTCTCTCTTGTGTGCTCTTTTCCTCTAACCATTTTCCTTTCCGCTTTTGTTATTGAGATATCTCATCTGGTATCTGAGTGTGTGTGTTCTAACTGAGCCTTAGGTGTTTGCCTGGAGTTCGAAGTTTGATGCTCTAGTTTGTGGGGGGAAGGAGAAGCTCCGTTGGGTGACTTTACCTGCATCCTGGAGTGCATAAACCTTTGGAAAGTTCTCTAAGTGGTTTTGGAAGGTCCTGGAGTGGTGGTTCTGCAGGCCCATAGGTGGTTTCGAAAGCAAAGAAACATTTTTTGAGTAGGAAAGACGAATTTCCCTTCTGGTGGCTATTTTTCCCTATGTGAACCTTGTGGGTGTTGCTGCTCTATATTTTGGACCAACTTGGCTCATTCTTTGAGCATTTTGGAGACTTTAAGGGAATTTTGAAGCTATTTTGTAAGTCCTCTTGATGGTATTTTTTGTGAACCGTGAGCTGGAGTCAGCTACCACTTCCAAATCTCTTCCAAGGCTTCATCTAGCTTTTGGGAAGCCAAGAGAAGTAGTAGGAGCAAGAAAAACCCATTGGAAGCAATCATTTTGCATTCTTTGAGCTCTAGTAAGCTTCAAACGCCCGTAATTCAGATACACTCCCACATACCATTATTTCCCACTTCATATATTCCGGTGGATCGGGTCAGAATTGTTGCCTGCAAATTTTGCGGCCATTCGGTGAAGGATTTATTGAATTCTGATGCTCTGTGTCATCAATTACATCTCTGTTGTAGAATTCTTTAATTTTTCACATAGGCGAGCGACACCTGGCATTTTTACTTAGGTCTAAGTTACCTATGGTTTTTTAATTGCTGGTAAAATGCAAGGCTTGACTCCCCGTTTCACATCCATTGGTTGGGATTTCAGGAAGAGAGATATTTGTAGATTGCCTTGCTGAGTTCAATTATGCAATGACACCCATGTTTTGAGACATCTAAGAATCTATTTTCACTAGCGATCATTGCCATAGGGCTGTGATTTTTTTTATATACCTTATGTAGATCACTCTGGTTATAGTTTGAGCCGTATGTTCTCATTTGTGGTGTGTATTGGGTTGCAGTGGATGCTTTATAGGCCACTTGGATGCGTTGTGATCCTTGTTCTATGGTAGGCCTAGATTTCTTTTTGGGATGCTCTATTGATAGATGTTTAGCACATGGATGCTATTTTATGCTGACAGAGAGCTATGACATATTGCTGTGGATGTGGCAGAGAGAGAGAGAGAGAGAGAGAGAGAGAGAGAGAGAGAGAGAGAGGCATAGGGAGAGTGTGCCGCTGCTGCGGCAGAGAGAGAGAGAGAGGTAGAGAGAGAGAGAGAGAGAGAGAGGTATAGGGACAGAGTGTTGCTGCCCATTGCAGCGCGAGAGTGATAGAGTGTGCGAGAGAGAGAGAGAGAGAGAGAGAGAGAGAGAGAGGTGCAAGGTGAGAGTCCCGCTGCCATGAGAGCCTGAGTGTGAGAGAGAGAGAGAGAGCAAAGAAACAGAGAGAAGAGAGCAAGGGAGATGGAGGGGAGAGAGAGAGCTGTAGGGAGAGAGTGCCGTTGCTACCGCGGCACCACGTGAGTGAGAGAGAGAGAGAGAGAGAGAGAGAGAGGTGAAGGGAGAGATGGGAGAGAGAGAGAGAGAGAGAGAGAGAGAGAGACATGACAATGAGAGAGAGAGAGAGGCAAGGACAGAGTGCCACTACCGCAACAACGAGAGAGAGAGAGAGAGAGAGAGAGAGAGAGAGAGAGACATGACAATGAGAGAGAGGGAGAGAGAGGCAGGGACAGAGTGCCACTATCGCAGCAGAGAGAGAGAGAGAGAGAGAGAGAGAGAGAGAGAGAGAGAGCAAAGGAGAGGTTTAGGGAGCGAGTGCCATTGCCATAGAAGTGCGAGGGGAGAGAGGGAGAGAGAGAGATAGAGAGAGAGACGTAGGAAGAGAGAGAGAGAGAGAGAGTAAATGAGAGGCAAGTGAGAGAGAGAGAGGTGCAGGGAGAGAGTGCCACTGCCATGACAACAAGAGAGACACAGAGAGAGAGAGAGGTAGGAAGAGAGTACCACTACCACGGTAGCACACGCAAGAGTGAGAGAGAGACAAAGAGAGAGAGAGAGAGATCAAAGGAGAGGGAGGGGAGAGAGTGCCATTGCCGCGGCAGCGTGTGAGTGAGTGAGTAAGTGAGAAAGAGAGAGAGAGAGACAAAGACACAGAGAGAGAGACAGAGAGAGAGTCAGAGAGAGAAAGAGAGAGAGGGAGAGTAACGAAATGGGAGGGGAGAGAAAGAGTGCCGCATTAGCGCGAAAGTGAGTGAGTGAGTGAGTGAGAGAGAGAGAGAGAGAGAGAGAGAGTGCCGCTACCGCAGCAGCACGAGAGATAGAGAGAGAGAGAGGGGGGTGTCGGCAATGCGAGAGAGAGAGAGAGAGAGAGAGAGAGAGAGAGAGGGAGGGAGCAAAGGAGAGGGAGAGAGGAGAGAGAAAGAGAGAGAGAGAGAGAGCAGGAGAGGAAGGGGAGAGAGGCAGAGAGAGAGAGAGAGAGGGGTAGGGAGAGAGAGGGAGCAAAGGAGAGGGAAAGGAGAGAGAGAGAGATAGAGAGAGAGAGCAAGAGAGGTAGGGAGAGACAGAGAGAGAGCAAAGGAGAGGAAGGGGAGGGAGAGAGGTGTAGGGAGAGAGTGGCATTGCCCGCTGCACCACGCGCGCATGAGAGAGAGAGAGAGGGAGAGAGAGAGCACGCAAAGGATAGAGAGGGGAGAGAGAGAGAGAGAGAGAGAGAAGTGTAGGGTGAGAGTCCCACTGCCGTGGGAGCGCAAGTGAAAGAGAGAGAGAGAGGAAACAAAGAGGAGAGAGCAAAGGAGAGGGAGGGGAGAGAGAGCGTTGTAGGGAGAGAGTGCTGCTGTTGTTGCAACACCGCATGCGCACACAAGAGAGAGAGAGAGGTGGGGAGAGAGTGCCACGGTTGCTGCAACGCGAGAATGAGAGAGAGACAGAGAGAGAGGGGGGGTAGGGGGAGAGAGAGAGAGAGAGAGAGAGAGAGAGAGCACACAAAGGAGAGGGAGGGGAGAGATAGAGCTATAGGGAGAGAGTGCCACTACGGCGGCAATGTGAATGAGAGAGAGAGAGAGAGAGCAAAGGAGAAGAAGGGGAGAGAGAGAGAGAGAGGTGTAGGGAGAGAGTGCCACTGCCATAGCAGCTTGAGAGTGAGAGAGAGACAGAAAAAGAGAGAGAGAGAGAGAGAGAGAGAGAGAGAGAGAGGTATGGAGAGAGAGGGAGCAAAGGAGAGGGAGAGGAGAGAGAGAGAGAGAGGGAGAGAGAGCAAAGGAGAGGAAGGGGAGGGAGGGACGGAGAGGGGAGGGAGGGACGGAGGGAGAGAGAGAGAGAGAGAGAGAGAGAGAGAGAGAGGTAGGAAGAGAGTGTCACTGCTCACTGCACCACACACATGTGAGAGAGAGAGAGAGGGAGCGAGTGCCACGGTCGCTGCAATGTGAGAATGAGAGAGAGACAGAGAGAGAGAGAGGGGGTAGGGAGAGAGAGAGAGAGAGAAAGAGAGAGAGAGAGAGAGAGAGAGAGAGAGAGAGAGAGAGAGTGCAAAGGAGAGGGAGGGGAGAGATAGCAGTATAGGGAGAGAGTCCCACTATGGCAGTAGCACGAGTGAGAGAGAGAGAGAGAGGGAGAGAGAGACAGAGAGAGAGCAAAGGAGAGGGAGGGGAGAGAGAGGTGTAGGGAGAGAGTGCCACTACCACAGCAGAACGAGAGTGAGAGAGAGAGAGAGAGAGAGAGAGAGAGAGAGAGAGAGAGATAGGTATGGAGAGGGACGGAGCAAAGGAGAGGGACACGGGAGAGAGAGAGAGAGAGAGAGAGAGAGAGAGAGAGAGAGAGAGCAAAGGAGAGGAAGGGGAGGGAGGGAGGGAGGGAGAGAGAGAGAGAGAGAGAGAGAGAGAGAGAGAGAGAGAGAGCAAAGGATAGAGAGGGGACAGAGAGAGAGGTGTAGGGTGAGAGTCCCACTGCCACAAGATCACAAGTGTAAGAGAGAGAGAGAGGGAGGGAGGGAGGGAACAGAGAGGAGAGTGCAAAGGAGAGGGAGGTGAGAGAGAGAGCTATAGGGAGAGAGTGCTGCTGCTACTACGGCACCGCATGAGAGAGAGAGAGAGAGAGAGAGAGAGGTGTAGGGAGAGAGTGCCACGACCACTACAACATGAGAATGAGAGAGACAGAGAGAGAGAGAGAGGGGGTAGGGGGAGAGAGAGAGAGAGAGAGAGAGAGAGAGAGCACAAAGGAGAGGGAGGGGAGAGATAGAGGTATAGGGAGAGAGTGCTGCCACAGCAGCAGCACAAGTGAGAGAGAGAGAGAGAGAGAGAGAGAGAGAGAGAGGGAGAGGTGTAGGGAGAGAGTGTCACTACCGGAGCAACGCAAGAGTGAGAGAGAGAGAGAGAGAGAGAGAGAGAGAGAGAGAGAAAAGGAAATGAAGAGGGGAGATTTAGTCAAAACTTAAAGAAACAAAACTATGAACACAAACACGTGGAAACTTGAAAAGTGTGTGAAAAGACAAACTTATTAGAACTTAAAGTTTAAATTTTTCAACTTTTTTAAAATTTAAAATGAGTTTCACTTACATTTTCAATTTACTAGTTTAATTTCTCAATTAAAACTTATGTAATATAGTAGGAAAAAAATGCATTTTGTGTTGGAATATAGAAAGTATAATTTCAAATTTGTTACCTTTTTTGAAAAATTTAAAAGTAGTTTAGCTTACATTAATATACTAGTTTAATTTATTTTCTTTTAGGGAGAATTAATATTTTCTTCTACATAAATTTTGAATTTTTTATTTTAAGTCTTATTTTCTAAATTTTATGTTTAAATTTTTATGTTTTTTCGTAAAGTTAAATTTGATTTATTTAAATTTCTAATTTTGTGATTCAAACTAATAAGAATTTACTTTGTCAAAATTTAAACTTCTTATTAATGTGAATTTTAAATTCTTATTAGTTTTAAGTGAAATTAATTTGAATTAAAAAAGGGTTTGAGGGTTTGGGTTTAAGGTTTGGGGATTTGGGGTTTAGGGTTTAGGGTTTGGGAGTTAAGATTTAGGATTTAGGATTTAGAAAGTTAGCGTTTAGGTTTTAAGAGAATTAGGGTTTGGGGTTAGGGTTTACAGATTAGGGTTTGGGGGTTAGGGTTTAGGATTTAGGGATTAGGGTTGGGATTAGGGTTTAGGGTTTAAGATTTAGGGGTTAGGATTTAGGGAGTTCGGGTTTAAGGTTTAGGATTTATGGTTTTGGGTCTGGGTTTAGGGTTTAGGAAGTTAGGTTTAGGATTAGGGTTAGGGGTTAGGGATTAGGGTTTGATGGTTAAGGGTTAAGATTTAGGGTTTAGGATTTAGGGTTTGGGTTATTTAGACAATTAGGGATTAGGGTTAGGGGTTTTTAGGGATTTAGGGTTTAGGGTCTAAGGTTTAGGGTTTAGGGTTTAGGGTTTAGGGTTTGGGGATTTGGGATTTAGGGTTTAGGCTTTAGAGTTTGGGGTTAGGGTTTAGGGGATTAGGGTTTAAGCTTTAGGGTTAGGGTTTAGGGTTTGGGGGTTAGAGTTTAGGGTTTGGGGGTTGGTGTTTAGGGTTTAGGATCTAGGGGTTAGGGTTTAGGTTTTCGGATTTTGGTTGTGTTTAGGGTTTTGGGTTTTGGGATTTAGGGTTTTGGGTTTTGGGTTTTGGGGTTAGGATTTAGGGTTTAGGGGTTTGGGTTTAGGATTTAGGGTTTGAGGCCTAGGCTTAAGGGTTTGAGGGTTGGGGTTTAAGGTTTGGGGGTTAGGGTTTAGGGTTTGGGAGTTTGGGTTTAGGGTTTAGGGTTTAGGGTTTGGGGCTTTGTATGGTTTGGGTTTAAAAGGCCAAGACTAGGGTTTAGGGTTTAGGGTCTAGGTTCAAGGGTTGGTGTTAGGGTTTTGGGTTTTGGGTCAATTTTAACTTTTAGATTTTATTATTTTACATAAAGCCAAATTTAAATTTATTGAGATTTTAACTTCTTATTAATGTTAATGTTAAATTCTTATGAGTTGTAAGTAAATTAGTTTTTGACATTTTGGAAAATGTGCATGCATATGGACAAAAAATTATCAATGAGCACACTCTTAGAAAAGCAAAAACTTTGAACAAGAGATTTTTTCTCATATATGAGATCATTTCAAAGTCTGGAAAGAGTGTTGAGTGCAAGGGAGTTTCATTGAATGATTTCTTGTCTGACGACACTGCTTGGGAGAGGCCTCAGCTTTTCTTTGTCTATGAAATATCATCTGATGATATTCATCAACTCCTTGACAGAATATTACATACCACCATTGGTGGAGTGGGACTATGTAACATTCTCATATTTGATGATAAAGATGACAAGGAAAAAATGTCTGCTACCCTAGAAAAATAATATGGAAATGAGCTTAAGATTTACAATGGTATATACTCAAGAAAGAGGGTCAAAAGAGAATGCGGTCTCAAGATACAGAGTCTTGAAACCTTTTTCTTGTGCATGAAGAGCCCTTACAATGATCACTCCTTAGAGAACAACATAAGAAGGAATGCAAAGAGATTGAAACTAATGTTGGAAGAGCATGAAGCTCCAAGTCCCCTCCATCATAACACCAATCACTATGAAAGGCCAGCAAAAAGTGTTGATCTTTTATTAATTGGTATGATGGAATTTTTTATGCCGCCTAGATGGGAAGTCACAGTGTCAAATGGGACAGTTTTTTGAAGCTCTTATCACAAAAGGACACCCTGTAAATATTATTGAGAGACCTGCTTGCTTGGAATACCTTTATACAGTGGCTTCTCTCACAATGAAGTACGATAAGAAAAGTTTGATCTCACATGAATAGGATGCTAACATAGAGATGGCCATGTATGATGAGAGCAAGAAAGAGGATGAAAATGTTGAAAGCTCTAGATATGATAGTGAGGTCACCAGCGATAGTGAGCAAGCTGAAGGAGATGGACATGACATTGACCTTGCCTCAGTAGGTTACATAAAAAGACCACGAAGATATTTAGAGGTATGAAAACTTATCCTTAATTTTCTTTATTTATTCTCATAATTATTTTATTCTTTTATAGGGGGAGGAAAAGGAGGAGGATGAGGAGGACATAGCTGGAGTAGAGAATATAGGCTGCCCATCTCAAGAAAGCAAAGCTACTGCGGCTATCCATCGGATGAGTCTAGAAAATAATCATACCTTGCAGCACATGGAGAAGTCATTTCAAATAGGTTTCAAGTTCGACAACAACCTCTTACTTTTCTATTCGATGAAGGGGACATTTCAATTGATCCTCTTAAACTCCAAGAAAAAGATTAATGACAATGTCATAATAGCCATCCTCAGGTTTGACACAAAGTTTTTCTTGACTTTATGCTTTTGTATTTCCATTGGATCAAATGAGATAGTATTATTGAATAGCTTCCCCTATATATACAGAGACACGCATATATGGTCAATCCTCTGGTTTCTAATGTACTTAGCAACAAGCAAAAGACCATAGATGATGTTTTTAAGTGGTTGCAATGTGTTGATTTGATTGAGGCACGAGTTATCTTTACTGCATATCACGAGGAGTGAGTCATCCTCAAGTTTGATATGAACTTCTCTTGGCTTGATACTTCAATCATCTGATAAATCTGCTTCTAACATTTGTTTATTTATTGTTGTTGTACGGTTCTATCTCACTTTCCTAGATTAGTACAAAATCGTGTGTGTATGCTCGATTCTCTCCTTTCAGCTATACTTAGTGATACCAAGAAGATGGTAGATGATGTTTGTTTAATGCTACAACCTTTAAACTTGGATGGCATGCTAGTCATCTTTATACCATAATATGAGAAGTAAGTCTCATCTCAACCTTTCTTTTACTCTTTTATTTGTAATATTGTGCCAATTAATACTTAATATTGTGTCCATAAATCTTTTTTTCTTTATTGGTGATGTAGCTCACATTGGAGCCTGATAGTATGGGACCTTGATGACAACCATTATTGGTTTGTCAATTCATTTAGAGGCATTCACGGGGTGTTTAAGAAAGTGTTCTTTTATCATAGCATTATGAACATGCATCTTACTATTTAGTACACAAATTCACTTTGTCATACGTCATGATGGACAGGTCTACAAACAAGTTAGTATCTATGGTTATTAAAATCAGGGAGCATCAAGACCAGCCAAATTTCCAAAAACGCCTCGCAGTGGAGCAGAAATATGAGTTTAGTAGTGGGTGGAGAGTTGCCTATAGCTTCATGTTGTTCCTCAATGAAATTTTTGAACATGTTTCAATAGAAGCATATACAAAGCTCAAGCTACAAGATTTTATGGCTAAGACTATTCATGACCTAACTGCTACCATTGGGAAACAACATGATGTCAATGAAGAACCAAAGGGAGCCAAAGCAAAACAAGAGACAATTTAGTCTCCTTGTGCATCACAGCCTCAAGTAGAGAATGAGTCTATAGCAAAAGCATTACAATCTCCACTTGAATTAGAGACTCAATGCATTATTCCTACATGAGAAGTAGAGACTTAATGTGCATCTACAACATCACATCTTGTGAACAAGGAAGAGATTGAGTCTATCTCGATCTCAGTCCTACCAGGCTTGTTATAGATTGCACTAGAAGTAGAAACCCAATGTACACCATCTACACAAGAAGTAGAGACTCAATGTACTCTTAGAGCATCACAGCCTCAAGAGGATTCATCAGACTCTATTCTGTTGTAAAGCAGACAGCAAGCTCCATTAACCCAGGATGAAAAGGACGAGTTTGCTTGTTAAAAGAGCCTAGAGAAGGAGGAGAGAGAAAAAATAAGTAGGTCTACTAGCAAAATAGATAGACTACATTCATATAGGAGAGAGCTAACATACTTTCTAAGTGAGATTAGGAGGTGTGTGGCTTGTTATGGGAGATTTCCACCCCAGGAAGGGCAAGCCATACGGAATAAAGAAATTGCTATACAGGAGAAAATTCATAATTCCTTACTTCTCTTCTGAAGTTTAAATTACATCAACGATGATGAGTTTTATCAAGATTTGTATGAAGTATTTAGAATTGTGATAGGCATTCAATCTCCCACAAGTAACCTCTTTGGTAATTTTGGGAACAATTTTACAAGACCAAAATTTGTTTCCTTAAGAGGGCACCTCACTCTTAAATCATTCTTCAGAATTGGCCAAAATCTAGTGTAGAAAATTCTATCTAGTAAAGCTATTTGGACTCAATGATTTCTCCTCCTTCAAGCTCATCAATGCATCTTGCAAGTCCTTGGTGACTAGAGTGAACAAAATATCATACAAGCTCAATATTTTGAGTTAAGGCAAACTCCCATGCAATAAGTGTTAAATTACATGGCGCAGCAGAACAAAAACTGAACAAAGAATAGAGAGTATAGAACAAACTGGAGATGAACAAAATTTTCCTTCAATACTGATGAGCCCTTAAATGGGTTGACTCTAGGATTTCAAGAGCAAATATTGATGCCTTCGACTGAGAGGATTATTATAACTTTTGGTGTTTGTCAACACATTTATAAATATTGTGAGAGTTTGCTTTAAGTCAATAGTATAACTTTTGAAGGTGTTTGTTAACACAATTATAAATATTAAGAGAGTTTACAGCTGTTGAATCTTATTTTTTGGTGTAACTTATCTGTCATGTTAAATTTTATAATTTTAATTTTATCTCTTTTAAAAATATCTAAAAATTTGCTTTTTTTTATGTTTTCATTTGTACTTTGAAGATTGGGTTTTTTCTTAAATTTTATCTAGAAACTAGTCCAAAAGTATATGTAAAAATGAATTTGTACAAGTCCAAAATTAATGAAATAAGTGTTCATAACTATAGCTCTAATTGCCCATGTTCACATAATATTATGGATCATTGAAATTTTATTTCAACTTATGACATAACTTGTTAACACCATCAACCTCTATCATGAGAAATGAGTTCACTCGATGCTATTATCAAGACATATCATAAGTTCTCATAATAGCATCAACTTTCCTTTTGACCTATAGATGCCTTTGTCATGGGATGGAGATCAGATTTAAAATTCCATAAATAAATGAGGATGCAATACATGCTGGTATCATCCAAGCATTACAAAATATTTGCTTGATGAAGAGAGAGAAATATGTGGAGAATATGATGGGTAACTTCTTCTTTTATTTGATATGATATAATTGCAATCATATTAATTTTCTTACTTGTGTGTAAATTGGTTTAATCGAGAATGTGCTCAATTTTATGTATTGATGCAAATCCAATCAATTCAAGAATTCTATTTTTACAGTGTTATTTTTTTTGGGATGTATGATAAGAAGCCATTTTTAAAAAATGAGTACAAAATGGCAATTTTTAACAGTATAAAAAATAATATTCCATTTAGTTCTCGTTTCTATGAAATAGTTCTTACTTCATCCACAATAAGAATTCTCCCTTGTTCATGGTTTAGGGACAAGAGCAATGTTATAAAGGTTAAGTCCTTCGTTTCTCAGACCTCACAAGCCAAACATCGAAGAATTTTTTAAGCCACTTTACACCATCTGGGAATCTCAAAAAGGTCAACATGATTTGTCAAACACTATCTTGATAGATGATAGTTCATATTTAAGGGCTTTGTAAATCCTCTAGAATGGAGGTTGTGTATTCCTAGAGCCATTTACACTTCATAATTAAGAAAAATTTCTCAAAGAAACATTAGTTCAATATCTCTTTGACTTAAGTCAAGTTAAATATATGATCATATTAGATTATCTTGATGAAGCACCAATTGTACAAGTTCATGGATTGTATAGATACTTTGAGAATGTTTTTATACATTTTTAAGATGTATGGAGCTATATCATCCTCTAAAAGTTTTTTGGGAATGAAGCTAATCTCTGATAAGGAACCATCTCATTTTTCAAAGCAAGTTGAACAACAAAAAATGAATGAGATAATGAGGAAACCCATACCAAGGAAATGCTCTGCAAAATAGTGTAGTATATTACAATCAATATGCAAGGTGACATCAATGCATGCTATGGAGGCAATCTGTTAAGATTAACAACTAATTGAATTCTTCAATCAATATATTACTGGAAGGTTATAAAATTCATTATGTTACGTATACAGTCGATAATAAATCGCATTTTTCAAACTCAAGTACATGTCCAAATCTCGCGGGGAGGGGGGGGCACTCAATAATAAATGTGACTATCATGTGAGTTCAACATATGGACATATTTAATTCCAATTTTTCTCACATTTTCATATACAAAAGGGTGCTATAGAAACTATTTTTGGAAAAAAATTGCAAATTGAATAGGAAAAGGGTGCATTTTAATAATGAAAAATTCACAAATATGGGGTTTTACAAATAGGCCTTGAATGCACATGATATATAGGGCTTATACATAGTGACCCCTCTGTAGATTCTCTATTATTATTTGCTACTTTAAAATTTTGGTGGTACTATTTTGAATTACACAATTTTCATGATACACACGAAATTAAATAAATTAATTTAATACATTAATGATGTTATAACACATTGTTAGCTTAGTTCTTACATTGGTATCAACGTAAGTTCATAATCTAGGATCTTGCTAAACCTAGTGTTTATAATACAAGGCTTAGAGTATTCAAAGAATTGTGCTAAACTTAGTACTTTATGCTAAAAGAAATGAACAAAACGTTCACATAAAGGAACTAACAAAACAACAACCTAGGACAGCAACTCTACAATGCCAAGGATATCTTCAAGGCATTTGGACCCTCTTTGGATCCAAGCAAGTCACTAATTTGGAAATCTAATCTTTCAATTACCATTGGAGGTTAAATTCAAGTTCAATAGACATCAATACTCATTATAAGACTCTAGAGTTCTAGGTCTTTGGATATATATTCTCACTTGGTCTCACAAGAACAAAGTCACCATTTTTACATCCACCAATGGATGGAATGTATTTTTGGGCTTGTTACGTTGTGGAGCGCAACAAAAGGGGTCTTCTAAAGCCATCATACCCATGAAAACTTCTTTGTCATTTTGTTTGTGGACAAAATCCTATACATGTATTTGAACTTTGCATAATGGGTTCAGATAATGTCTTGATCATGTTTTTCAAATATTTTATCACTAGCATTATGTATATAGTATAAGGGTCTAGTGAGCCTTTCTCAATCCAATGCTTATCCCAATATTGTATGTAGTCCTTTCTACCACTAACCACCACTAAGACTAAGATGGTAATAGTTATTTAGTCTAAGTCAATATTTGATAAAATGGGAAAATCCCAATCCCCATAAGAAACAATGGAGTCCCGTGAACCTTTATAAGATTTTGTCAAAACCCCCTCATGTGGTATATCAAATGGGAAAATCCCAATTCCTATAAGAAACAATGGAGTCCTGTGAACCTTATATGATTTTGTCAAAAACCCCTCATGTGACATATCATTGGAAAGATCTCAAATAGTAGAGTCTAAATCTACAATCTTAGACAAATTTGGAGTTTGTATGTTTGATATATAGCAAGAATAAGATTATAGTTTCATTCCCAAAATGCAAAAATCTTCCCACTTTATCTACTATTGACAGTGAGCACCATTTTTTAAGCATTCACACATTTGAAGAACCATTGGTTCCCCAACGAGTAACAAAGGTTCTACAAGAGCATCTCTTTTCTACAACTCTATGCCACTTCCCTTTCACATCCAATGATTTTGTGTATGATTCATTTTGTATTGCATTACTGGAATGTCATTCTACATGAGAAAACAAAAATTCAATGGCTTAGAATGTCCAATAAGTCTATCTTGTCCTTCACACAAGTAACCATCAACAAACCCTTTGAAGTATGGAACCTCTGTTATTAGAAAAGGTGCAGGCCTTGAGCTTGTGCATCCGTTGAAGTTTTTCATAAGATGACGTAGAGTAAGTGTGTGACTTGTCCTCAACTACACTAAGAAACGACTAAACAATTCATCAATGTCTTTATGGGTATGACCAACAATGCATCAATGTCTTCATGGGTATGACCAACCATAAAGAAACGCATCTCTATGATTAAGAAAGCTCACCTTGCCACTAGTAAGGGTAGGTATGAAAAACCATATCTATTTTGCTCTTTGAGCCACAATTGTCTAACTGCATTAGGAGGCATGGTGGAAGCTTTTTGAAACTTGAAGTGGATATATTCGATGTACTGAATGTTACACATTTGAGAAGCTCACATGGAGTATTTAAAGCTATGTACAAGGTCACCATACTCATGCTTATCTTTGTTAGATATCAATGCTCCACTCTCGTGTAACTACATGAAAACCAGCTAACTCTACTTCTAAGCCCCCCATATGAGGAAAAGGCATTTGAGTAGCTCGGTTATCCGGTAGGTCCTAGTTTGGATACCAAATGGGGGCCATGTGTGGCCTGATGGCTGGACGACTTCAGAGAGAGTTGGCACACCACCAACTAGGCTACATGCAAGTGTGGGAAGGCATCCCATGACTAACCGCATTGAGGGTAGATGGAGCATTTCTCGAGGCAGCAACCCACTCTCAGGTTGTGGGGCCCGTTTAGAGCCTCAAATGATCCCGGATGGCTCTGGGCCGAACAGTAACCATAGGTTAGTTGCTCTATTTTGTGCCACAGTTCTATCGTGTGGTCGGTGGCCTATTTCCGACCCCCAGTCGATCGTTTTGGGTAGACTAGGTCGGTCACCCAATTGGGTCTAACCAACTACGACTAGTGGCTATATAAGCGCAAGCCCGTGAAGCCCATTTCATCACTGGCTATAGCAACCCCGATTCCCTAGCATCCAGCCTCGTCCTCTACTGTTTCCAGCAAGCCATCGAAGCTTCTCTCACAGGAGTGCATGGCTGGGAGGCAGCGCCATCTATTGTATCAGTTTTACAGTAATCAAATTTTTGATTCTCCATACTATCTGCTTTTCTCTCTTGCGTACGAGATCCTGTTATTTGTTGAGCATAGACGTTGTATTGTTTTCTTACATGGTATCAGAGCTTGGGCTCTAGCAACAAGATTTGGTAGTGTGTTTCTGTTTGCGAGCAGATTGTGAGAGATGGCCCAGCCTACAAGACTGCGAATCCCACCGTTCAGCGAAAGAAAAAAGTTGGACGGCACTAACTATCCACTTTGGAAGTTCAAAATGAAGACCATCCTAAGCGCATACGAGCTTTGGGATACTGGTACTGGGGTGGACCTGAAGTCGGTTTCGATTTCGAATCTAGCCAATGCAGCACAACAGATATTACCAACTACGGATGAGATTCTTGCATGGACAAGAAGAAATGCAAATGCAATGTGTTCTATTTTCTACACTGTAAGTGATTCTATCATGGCATTAATTCAACATGTCACCACAGTGGAGGAGGCATGGACGGTCTTGAAAAATCAATACGAGACCACAAATCAGACGCAGATTCAGAATCTAGAGACTCAACTCGCAAACGAGAAACTGTGTGAGTCTGAAATGGCAGAAAAGTTCATCACCAAGGTGAAGAATCTATGCCATCAGATGACTGCGATTGGCATCACCATCACCAGTGAGAATCTAGCACAAAGGTGCATACAGATTCTCCCACCAAAGTACGACGGTCTTGTTACGGCGCTGAATACGCAGAATAAAAATCTACCCCTTAACTTTGAGGATTTCAGCGTGATGATTCTGGAGGAGGAGATGTGTCAAAAGACCAGGACTGGAGAAGATTCGGCTTTCTTGGCTGGATCAAAGAAAGGTAAGGGTAAGGACTTTGGTAACCCATCTTCTTCTAATGATAAAAACAGAAAGAAGAAGATCAAGTGCTTCTATTACAACAAGGCAGGGCACAAGCTGAATGAGTGCCGAAAGAAGATTGCAGATGAGAAGA
Source organism: Dipteris shenzhenensis (assembly GCF_047967505.1). Lineage (NCBI taxonomy): Eukaryota > Viridiplantae > Streptophyta > Polypodiopsida > Gleicheniales > Dipteridaceae > Dipteris > Dipteris shenzhenensis. The sequence continues at coordinate 37,011,724 of NC_141626.1, forward strand.
ACGGAGTAAAGAAAGAGTCCATCAATAGCACGTAGGCAGTACCAGCAGAGCTGTTCATAGCCATTGAGGAGATTTGCATGGAGGCAGTTCATGTACCCGCAAATGAACCTTGGATTATTGACAGTGGTGCATCATGCCACATGACCAATCAGTTGGATTGGTATACCTCTCTACATTCGATAAGGAATGACATCTTGGTAGTAGTTGACAATGATGCAAAATGTCCAGCAAAAGGAAAAGGTATGATTGCTCTCAAGTCAGATGGAGTTGTAAAATAGTTGTTCGATGTTTTTTATGTGCCTTATATATCAAGAGGAACTTGTTTCCATTTCTGCGATCATGGATCGGGACCTCAAAGTTCACTTCGATAAGAATGGTACACAGATTTTGGATCTTCAAGGGAAGGTCATTGGTAAAGGTACATGGTGCAACAACATCTATGAACTCTCAACTTTCAATGCTCGAGCTGATGTGAGCAACACTAAGCTGTGGCATGAGAGGTTTGGTCATCTAAACCTTAGTTCTTTAAAGGAGATGCATAAAAGTGGAATGATTGTAGACCTACCAAAAATTACAAATTTGCCCGATGTATGTGAAGCTTGCATGATGGGCAAGTAGCATCAGCAGCCCATTCCTAAAGAGCCAACAGGGCAAAGGCTCCTCTAGAGCTCGTTCACACGGACCTCTGCGGAAAGATGGAGATGGAAGCTTTGGGTGGTTCCTACTACTTCATGACGCTGATCGACGACTATAGTAGAAGGATATGGATATACTTCCTGAAGACTAAAGACGAGGCTTTTAGTAAGTTCAAAGAATGGCATGCAATGGTCGAGAAAGAAACGGGGAGGAAGGTGAAAAAGTTGAGATCAGACAGAGGTGGAGAGTTCACATCAAGTGAATTCAAAAGTTACTGCAAAAGTCATGGGGTCAAGAGGCAAAAACCCCCACCACATACATCACAGCAAAATGGAGTAGCAGAACGCAAGATGCGCCTCATCTGCAAAATGGGCAGGAGTATGATGAAAGGGAAAGATTTGCCAAAGACTTTCTGAGCTGAAGCATGTAACACGGCAATTTACATTCTGAATCATAGCTACACGAAGGCTGTGAACGAGATGACTTCACTGCAGGCCTTTTCTAGTAAGAAACCTTCAGCTGCACATTTCAGAGTTTTTGGATGTGACTGTTTTGTGCATGTCCCTGATGCTAATAGGACCAAATGGGAACCGAAGAGCCGGAAGTGTATTTTCTTGGGCTACAGTGAAGAGGCAAAGGGTTACCGTCTCTATAACCCTATTACCAAGAAGGTGATAGTAAGTTGCGATGTGGTCTTCTCAGAACAGCCGCATCAATTGGAGGAGGATGCTTCCTTCCTAGACAACTAGGTTCAGGATATCCATCCAGTACAACCACCAATAGCAGACTGAACTCCCCCAATGATGCTTGGGAGGATTCAAGATAAAGAAGAGGAAGAAGAGCCTGCAGAACCACAACGGCAACGGCCATTCTCGAAGTGGGTAAAGCAGCTTTTGGATGGCAGAGAACCTCCAACCATTGAGGAGGAACGATCTGGACACCGCCGGTCCAAGAGATTAGAGGAGCAAAGAAGGGCACAGGAACACTTGGTCTACGCTTTGATGACAGAGGTGATCCGTGCTGAAGAACCCATGTCTTGAAGAGGCACAGGGTGATGATAGGTGGATGCAGGCTATGCAATCAGCGTATGGCTCCATAATGAAAAACAATACTTGGGACCTTGTGGATCGTCCACCAAAACGCAAGGTAATCGGCACCAAGTGGGTGTATAAAACCAAGTACAAGTCCGACGGCACGTTGGATAAGTACAAGGCTCGGCTCATGGCAAAAGAATTCGCACAGGTACATGGTTTTGATTATCAGGATACTTTTGCTCCCACAGCTTGACTAACCATAATTCGCAATGTTTTGGCTTTAGCTGCCCAAGGAAGTTGGCCCATGTTTCAGATGGATGTAAAATACGCCTTTCTGAATGGAGATCTCAAGGAGGTATACGTGGAACAACCACCAAGTTTTGAGATCCTCGGTTTAGAAGGTAAAGTTTATAAACTAAAGAAGGCACTTTACGGGCTAAAACGGGCCCCACGAGCATGGTACCAGCGGAATGATGCCTGCTTTCTACAAAATGGGTTCAGGAGGAGCCCATCTGATGCAAATTTGTATATCTTTAGAGAAGGAGGCAGGTGTATGATCGTGGTCCTTTATGTGGACGACCTTGTCATAATAGGGAACCATGAAGAGAAGATCTCATAGACAAAGCATTTGCTAGGAAGAGAGTTTGAAATGACAGACCTCGGACTGATGCATTTCTGTTTGGGGATTGAAGTTTGGCAAGAGCCAAAACAGATCTTCATTTCACAGCGGAAGTATGCTAGAGAGATATTGAAGGCATTTGGCATGGCTGAGCGCAAGACAGTTGGTACCCCTATGGAGGTTGACATGAAGCTCTCAAATGAGGATTCATCACCACTGGTGGATGAAGCAAAGTACAGAAGGCTTGTGGGCAATTTGATTTACTTGTGCAACACACGGCTGGACATCAGTTTTGTGACTGGTGTACTAAGCAGGTTTTCCAATAAGCCCTGGGAGAACCATTGGAGGACAGGGATGCGGGTGCTGAAATACATCAAAGGCACACTTGATTATGGCATCACCTATACCAAGGGCAACATCTTGACCGGATTCTGTGACTTGAATTGGGCAAGAGACATGGACAGCACGAGATCAGTGACAGGTTACTATTTCTCACTTGGATCTGGAGCTGTGTCATGGGTCAGCAAGAAGCAACCCATAGTTGCTCTTTCTTCTACCGAGGCTGAGTACAAATCAGCATATTTTGCTTCTTGTGAGGCATTGTTGTTAAGGAGGATTTTAGGGGACATGGGTGCAGTGTAGAACAAGCCTACACAGTTATCATGTGATAATCAGAGTTGCATGGCAATTGCAAAGAACCCTGTGTTCCATGCTCGCACAAAACACATTGAGATTCAATATCACTTTGTATGCGAGCTCATCATGGATGGAGAGGTCGACTTCGTGTACTGTTCGACTACAGAGAATGTTGCAGACATCTTCACGAAGGCTCTTGGAAGAGACCTGCTGGAGAGGCATCTTCATCGACTTGGCATTGGGCTGAAAAAGTAAGTTGACTTGCGGGTGGACATTGAGGGGGGGTGTTAGATATCAATGCTCCACTCTCATGTAACTACGCGGGAACCAGCTAACTCTACTTGTAAGCCCCCCATATGAGGAGAAGGCATTTGAGTAGCTCGGTTATCCGGTAGGTCCTGGTTTGGACACCAGATGGGGGCCATGTGTGGCCTGATGGCTAGATGACTTCAAATAGAGTTGGCACACCGCCAACTAGGCTACATGCAAGTGCGCGAAGGCATCCCATGATTGACTGCATTGAGGGTAGAGGGAGCATTTCTCGGGGCAGTCCACTCTCGGATTGTGGGGCCCGTTTGGAGCCTCAGATGATCCCGGATGGCTCTGGGCCGAACGAACACCGTAGTTTCTCTATCGTGTGGTCGGTGGCCTATTTCGGGACCAACCCCAGTCGATCATTTTGGGCGGACTGGGTCAGTCACCTAATTAGGTCTAACCGACTACGACTGGTGGCTATATAAGAGCAAGCCCATGAAGCCCATTTCATCACTGGCTATAGCAACCCTGATTCCTTAGCATCTAGCCTCCGTCGTCTACTGTTTCCAATAAGCCATCGAAGCTTCTCTCACAGGAGCACACGGCTGGGAGGCAGCGCCATCTATTGTATCAGTTTTATAGTAATCAAATTTTTAATTCTCCACACTATCTGCTTTTCTCTCTTGCGTACGAGATCTTGTTATCTGTTGAGCATAAATGTTGTATTGTTTTCTTACAATCTTCTCTGTAAAGTTTTGGTATGCATACCAAAGACTAAGTGAAAAATGTCCATATGCTTCGTGTCCATGTCCATGTGTTAGCATTCCAATCAATGATATTGGCAACAATTGATGTGACTTATTGATATCTTTTGCCTTCACATTGAGCCTTAGTATGGTTGTCCTCTGTTGATCCATCTTATCATGTAGGATGCATAAGACTTGTTGAGGGTCCTTCTCTAATACGGTAATGCCATGAATAGTATACCTGCCAGCAACTCACTTTTGGTTTCATATGTTCTCTCCTCTCATCAAGTAGCTTTTCACATTCTAATGGTATCTTGGTTGTACCCAATCTGAACTTGATTGCACTACAAAGGCTACACTTTGAAAATGTGCTTGTATGAGAATTAAAGACGCTTGAAATCTGTGTTCCAAATTCTATTGAACGTCAATTTTGGCACCAAATCGTACCCCAAGGTCTTCATGGTTAGATTAATCTCATGCATGATGTCCACTTGTTTGTACATATCTGGAACTACATGCTGTGTTTCTCTTGTACCATCCATTGTTGTTTGAGATTTATGAGGCATCATTTCTATGTTATTGTTTGCAAAGTCACGCATTACAGCTCTTGCCATTTCCACATGTCTTGTTGAAGGTTTTGTAGCTTTTTCACATGCAAAGCCATTTTTGCAACCTTCAAGCAAATCAAAAGCAATATTTCACACTACTATATAAGCAATCGATGGACAAGGTAAACATATGCATCATGATTTTATTGAGTGGTCACTAATGGCAATTTGGTTCCTAGGTGATTGACGAAATAGAACAATTTCTTTGGGATGGGTAGGTCACTAAATGACTCATGAGAAAATGGGGGGATGATATTCAAAGGAGTTGGGCATTTTCCTGGGGGGGTTCACCTCACAAAATTTTAGTATGCCACATGCATTCAAAGGAGGGGTATTTTAATGGAACTTTTGGCAAAATTTTAACATATTTACAATAACAAGTGGGTTTTTTAATTCAACTTTAGAAAAAAATCCGTTAGTTCATAAGTAAAGAGGGGTATCTTTTATTGGGGGAAATTTTTTAGTTGAGGGGTTTCTTTGTACCCCTTAAACGCATGTGATACCTAGGATTTCTTAGTAGTGTACCCCTTGAGGAATTTTCTTTATGGATGTCCTTGATATATTCGGATTGCAAGTTTCTACATTTTGAAATTGGATCCTATCAAACTATTGTTGCTCCATACTTCCTATCTATTCCCTCATCAAGTTGCCACCACAACTAGAATGATGCGAGCTATGGAGAATCATGTGCTTCTAGGCCAAAAAAGTGTGGGAGCCATAGAGAGACACAGAGCTTTTGAAGGAGATGGCACTGTTAACCAATTGTGGAAGTCACGACACCTGAGAGCCAGTCTCAGTGTCCAAGGATAGAGAATACTGATATCCACTAGCTCCTTTGGTGGATGTTGTAACCAATATTCTAACCATTGCTAAGCAAGGAAATCTACATCTGGGTCTACAATGCCTAGTTCCTCAAAGTTGAGCCTGTAATGTTTGAGTTGTAAAGGAGGCTCGGTCCACTTGGTGGTCAGAATTTCGCAAACTTCAAGCACATGATGCCACATGTCGATGGCCTCCGTAACTACCAATCCCATTAAATTCTTAACAATCATAGCAATTTTGCTTAATACATAGGTAAAGTATCCATAGTCAATTGGGGTAAATTCTTTTTGTGTGCATGATCTCCTAACACTTAATTTTGAATGTCTCCCTCTAGTGCTTGACCTTGTCTTTTACTACTAGAACCAACTCATGGCAGGACTCATCATAAATTGAGTCTTCGTCTACCAAGTCACCCAATTGTTTTGTTTGATGCAAGAGCCGGAACTTAATGTTGCCAACGTTCTATTGAGGGTAACTCTAGAATTCTATGTGTCACCAAGTAATGAATCTCTCAGGTCAAAAGAGCAAAAGGCCATAGGGGCCATGCATAGGAAAACCTGTCAAAAAATCATGTGCGACCCGACTGTTGGTATGTGCTCTACGGATGTTTGAATGGCTGTCTCCATAAGACGTGGTGGAGAAATCTGAGTATCTATTTCAACACAACATCCTAGGGAAGAGGAGCCTGCAACAATTGGCTCTATAGTGCTAGCACCTAGATCCTAAGAGAATAATTTTGAGCCTCGTCGTCATCGAAAGCCCTCCATCTGGACCCCAAGTTTTTAGCAAGAGATAGTTCGAGCTTATGCTGAGCCATCAAAACACAGTTAGCTTAAAGATGAGGTGAAATGTTGGCCTCTAGCTACTGCACGAAGGCGATTCAAGTCTAAGTATGCGAGCACTAGCAACCCAACTGCTACCACTGAGGAGGTCCCCACCTCTTAAACACATGAAATGATGCCATGTGTCCTCTTCCTCCTAAACCCATCCCTAATTCTTTTTTTGTTAGCACATGGTGGGATGGGAATAGGATAGAAATATGCATGGGACCACTTGGGACCACCTTTTCCCATTCCCATCCTATTTCTTCCTATGTGCTAAGCTCCTTAGAATGGGCTTGGTCCCCTTGCTTTTGTGAAGTGTGTGAGTCTCATTCTAGTAGGCTAGATAGTGTGAGCCTTGCTACTCTTAGTCATTGTTGTGCCTCAAGCTAAGAGAGAGAGAGAGAGAGAGAGAGAGAGAGAGAGAGAGAGAGAGAGAGAGAGAAGGATTGTTGCATGAGAGCATAGTTTAGCTACGACTGTTTGTAACCAGCTGTGACCTATTTTATAATACTAGTTACCTTCATGTGGTTGCACCCACGTAGCACAAACCATGTGAGAGTTACCAAACATCTAACTTCTATACCCAAGAATCGAGTAGGTTCCACTTGCCAAGCAAACTTCGAAGTGTAAGAGAGAGCATCTTTTGCTCGTGTACTGTTCCTGTCCCAATATTGTGCACTCACCAAGCACCATCAACCGAGGGGTGATAGGAAAAGACCGTCAACCTATGATCCTCCATTGTCACTCTCAGGAGGAGTACAGGGCCTCACAAGATCTCCTTACATATACTCAACTTTGGATTGAAATAAGAGCAGAACCAAAAGCTTTGATACCATGTTGAATAGGATGATTGTTATTGTACACCTTCTCTATTATATACATCATGCTCATGCAATATACACGAGACATACTAGAATTTTTCTAAGTCCATAAGGACATATTCACTTTAAATATATAGACCTGTATGGGTTCAAATACTATAGCTAACCAATTATACCACGTACACCTATATACACCATGTATACAAGTCAATAGACCACACAATGTATCATAAAATGCAAAAACATCTTTATTAAATCCATCATGTTCATGCAATAAGGTTTTTTTTAAGTCCACTAAGGACATATTCACTTTGAACAATCTATGGTCCTATAAGGGTTATAAGGATAACTCTACCCCCCTATACCATGTACAATATATACATCACGTGCACAAGTCAATAGACCATTGGTGTGTTATTTTTTGGTTCTAAATAAACAAAATTATACTTCACATGCAATTTCGTTATGGATGCATACGTCATTATCAATGTGATTTCTGCTCTAGCAAAGCAAACTTACAAGCAAAGTCCATTTTCTTTGAAGCATGTTTCACATTGTACAATACATGTTGTCAGTGGTATATAGTAACTTATCCAATTGATATGCTTTTGTAAGTAATTGCAAAGCATCATATTTTAAAATACATGCTCACGAAATTCTTAAACTTGATCATAATTGGCTTTTAAATCTATAAGAAAGATGCTATAAGTGAAGCACATATTATAATTGCTCATTTTCATTTCTAGTGTGACTTTAGTCTTCAAGCTTCTTGAAGTTGTGTACGAAAAACTACAAGTCTATTTTTCCATGGATGAAAAAGAGTTTACTGTGCTAAGGAAAGAAGAAGAATGAAAATGTAAATTTCATTGAAGAATGCAAAGATATTTTGGAATGCTTCCTTTTGTGTATTTGTGTACAATGTCTTGAAACAATTTTCAACTTCCATGAATTAGAACACAAATTGGCAAATGAGAAGACATTGGTTCTACGAGGGGGTGAGAGATTAGGGACGTTTGTGCTATTTACTCCTATTGCTTAAACCACACGCTCCACCTTGTTATATAATTTACTAACAAAACTCTCAAACGTTTGTGCCGTAAAACGGCAAAAGAAAATATATTTGGAAGCCAATCACTGATACCTTATCAGAGCCAGGATTCGATCCTGGGCCTGTGGGTTATGGGCCCACCACGCTTCCGCTGCGCCACTCTGATTTGCTACAATTCCGATTTATTTTTAATTATATATTTTGAAGTAAACTCCTTTTCTTGTACCAAATCGATCTGCGAACGTTAACTCTGAAGAGATGTAATAGCAACTGAGCGCGCGCTGAGTCGCCGACAAAAGAAAACCAGGCGAGAGTCACAAAAGGCGCTCGGGGAGCCTGGAGGCAGGCAAACGCAGGAAACACACGTCCGCTGTAATATAAAACAACCCGAAGGGATTCGCACGGGGAATCATCCATTAAGCTCAACTATGGTAATCGAATTTTCCATTGTTCTTCATTCTGTGTTGCGGGACGGCCAATACGATGGAAGGTTGTAAGGTTCTTAGCCCATGTAATAAAAACTTACAAGTTCCAACCTTACTGCAGCCGTAAGAAAAAGGCTCATTGTCTCCGGACGTGAATGCGGGTCTAGTAAAGCTGTCCCTAAAAAGATACAGCCTCTTAACAGTTGGTGACTGGCGCCCAATAACTATGCTGAATACTTCCAATGGCCCAAGATCTATGCTCCTCTGTGGTGGATGTGGAGCAGAACGGCTTGACTATACCAGCGAGCAAATTCTCCTATTAGATGGGAGTATCTTATGAAGGGGCTCGGATTTGGTGTTGAATTCTGCAACATGGTGTCGTCTTTGTTTGGAAATCCTTCAGCAAGCAGTGGGCCTGAAATTTGAAGGCCTGCCCTAACCTTCATATTGAAAGACATTGGCCTTCAAAAATAAGCAAATAAGGGTAAATACATATATTTATATGCAAAAATTTGAAACCTTTTTCAATTGTTGGCCTTCATTTGCAACTTGAAATTTTTCATTGGCCTTCCCTAGTTCCCTAGAATGCCTAAAGGGCTTTGAAGCCCGTTGAAGGCTTCAAATTTCAGAGCGGTTGGGTCTATTAGGCAGGGGTGCCTTCTAGCCCCACTGCTCTTTGGTATTGGCACAATTCCTATGATGGATATGCTTAAACTGGCAATTAGTCGAGGTTGCCGTCAGGAGACCAATTGAGCTCTCAACTCTTTGCAAACGATATGGTCTCTTTCTCCCAGGAAAGTATTCTTAACCTTTTCCTAATTTAGGTTTTTTTTGTCTTGCTTTGGGGTCCAAGTGTAGCTCAAGTCATCAGAACAAACTAGGGACCCCCTCCCATTTGGTTTCAAGTACAGGTAGTAAAAAGAGGCGAAATCACTCGTTTTCCAGGAGCCTTTGGATTTGAGTCTCCTGCAAAGTTTAGCTGGTTCAAAGATAAAATCAAGGAAATACTAAAATGTTGGCACGAGATGATCTTGGGATGGAATGCACAAACCATCATACTTGGATGCACGGCCACAACCTATGTGACTTCAATATGAAACTTCGTGAAAGGAAACTAGAGCCTAGAAGTGGAACAATTGCTAAGATCATTTGTGTGTAACCCATGTGTTGTAGGGATCTTGGAGGAATGCCCAAGGAGACTCCACTCCCAAGCCATTCCTTGTGAGAGCTTTGCAAGCATGAGCCTAACACTTGTGTCACTAAAGTGTACATTGTCTACCACATTGTGTCAATGTGATTCCACATGAATGAAGGAGGAGAAGAGGAAGAGAAGAAGGAGGGGAAGAGAAGGGCAAAGGGAGTGGAAAGGAAGGGGACGGTGAAGGGGGTAGAGTGGCAATCACAAGACAACACACAATAGCATTCGTATTCCAAAAGTTGCAAGTAGACAATGAAGACCAAAGTCAAAATTTTGGCCATTTATACATTCCACCTTTTGAAGGGAGGGCTAACCCTGTACTCTCTTTTTACAAGAACTTGGGCCCATACGGATCAAGGTGGATATCATATTGCCTACCTCGCATCCTCTCCTACTTCTCTGCTTAATCTTTACTAATACTTGGCACTTGCATGAATTGTTAACCATGGCACTTAACATGCCCCCCTTCCTGTTCACAATCCATCCCTCGATTGTGTGCAGTGCATGATGTCTAATTTGAGCGCGTTGTTCATGATGCATTCCCGATCGAGTAATCTATGGGGGATTCTACAAAATGGATGGAAAGGCTTCCAAAAGTGTGTCTTGAATATGTCTTTAAAGGTTTGAATATGATGACCAAGAAGATTTCGGACGTAGAGACCTGTATAGGCGCACTACTTGGCAAAATTAGGGCCCAGCGTTGAGGTCAAATACTATTTCTGAGCGTACCCGTTGAAGATTTTCCTCTTCAGTAGGCACTTGAGTGGGATTGCCCCACTACAAGACATGGGCCTCTTTCCGACCTCGAGGGGTTCACTCAATAATTTATGTGACTATCATGTGAGTTCAACATAAGGGAATATTTAATTTCATTTTTCCTCACATTTTCACATACAAAAGGGTGCCAAGAAAGGTAATATGGAAAAGAATTTAGAAAAGGGGTGCATTTTATTAATGAAAAATTCACAGATAAGGGGTTTTATTAATGGACCTTGTTTGCACACGATATATAGGGTTCATGCATAGTAGTGACCCCCCCCAAGTTTTCGACATCAGTATCAATGCTAAATACGAAGATTCTGTTTTTTAACGAGTGGAAAGTGTTCGAAACTCCATCGATGTGGATGTTGCAAAGAAAGCATTGGTATGGGCGTCGGTGTCATTGACAGTAAAATATACATGACAATGTCAGTATAGGCGTCCGTATATACTGACACTACAGTGTCAGTACAAGTGTGTGCTGGTATATACCGACGTTTTTACAGAAGTTTTTAAAAAATTATGCGGGGTAGGATGGGGCTTGTTTGAGTCCCATCCTACACCACATAATTGTTTATCCATTAAAATCACGATTAAATGTGATACAAATATAGAGGTGTGCATTATAATTTTGCAATGAAAGTCTACAAAGTAATGTCAATATGCTACAAAATGGCAAATCCGCCAAAGTAATGCGCTACAAAATGGCAGAAGTGGGCTGAACTCCAAAATGGCAAATCCGTCGAGGTGCGCATTCTACTACAAAATGCCAAATTTGTCCCTTGGCAGATTTTCCATTTTGAAAAGAACAATATTTCAAAGTGGCAGAGAGAAGAATCTCCCTGCCTCCGCATCGCTCATGGATACGACAAACTCATCGGGACTCCCAACGAAGCCATGGGCTGCTAGCAAAGGAGTTGCCCAAGGGGTAGTCACAGTGGTAGGCCCGCTGCACGTGAGGCAGCTTGGTTGCATAAGCTACTTTATGATATGCATCAGTCTACAGATGGGCCATTTGTCATTTATTGTGACAACATGAGCAGTATACACTTGGCAAATAACCCAGTCTATCATGCTAGAACAAAGCACATTGAGGTGCATTATCAGTATGTGTGGGAGAAGGTTCTATTAGGTTTTATTGATCTAGTTTATGTCAGCACATAGGATCAGGTAGCTGACATATTCACGAAGGCATTGGTTGCAGAGAAGCTACGCAAGTTCAGAGACCTGCTTGGTGTGCAGGAATTGGGATTGAGCTCGAGGGGGAGTGTTGAGATATCGAGCTCCACTCGTGATATGCCAGGGTGACCGTTGTGCATTTATGTCACCAACTTGTTAGCTGTAGATGCGGTTGGTACACCGCCCATGAATAATACCTGGATGACATTTATCCTTATGTACTCTAGTTAGTGCCTCAGTTAGTATGCCACCTTATTTAGATGAGTTTGGTTTGAGACCCACATATAGAGTTCACCTATTCTTTTGTACTAAGAGAGATCATCATTTGTGTGTAACCCATGTGTCGTAGGGATCTTGGAGGAATGCCCAAGGAGACTCCACTCCCAAGTCATTCCTTGTGAGAGCTTTGCAAGCATGAGCCTAACACTTGTGTCACTAAAGTGTACATTGTCTAGCACATTGTGTCAATGTGATTCCACATGAATGAAGGAGGAGAAGAGGAAGAGAAGAAGGAGGGGAAGAGAAGGGCAAAGGGAGTGGAAAGAAAGGGGACGGTGAAGGGGGTAGAGTGGCAATCACAAGACAACATACAATAGCGTTCGTATTCCAAAAGTTGCAAGTAGACAATGAAGACCAAAGTCAAAATTTTGGCCATTTATACATTCCACCTTTTGAAGGGAGGGCTAACCCTATACTCTCTTTTTACAAGAACTTGGGCCGATACGGATCAAGGTGGATATCATATTGCCTACCTCACATCCTCTCCTACTTCTCTGCTTAATCTTTACTAATACTTGGCACTTGCATGAATTGTTAACCATGGCACTTAACATGCCCCCCTTCCTGTTCACAATCCATCCCTCGATTGTGTGCAGTGCATGATGTCTAATTTGAGGGCGTTGTTCATGATGCATTCCCGATCGAGTAATCTGTGGGGGATTCTACAAAATGGATGGAAAGGCTTCCAAAAGTGTGTCTTGAATATGTCTTTAAAGGTTTGAATATGATGACCAAGAAGATTTCGGACGTAGAGACCTGTATAGGCGCACTACTTGGCAAAATTAGGGCCCAGTGTTGAGGTCAAATACTATTTCTGAGCATACCCGTTGAAGATTTTCCTCTTCAGTAGGCACTTGAGTGGGATTGCCCCACTACAAGACATGGGCCTCTTTCCGACCTCGAGGGGTTCACTCAATAATTTATGTGACTATCATGTGAGTTCAACATAAGGGAATATTTAATTTCATTTTTCCTCACATTTTCACATACAAAAGGGTGCCAAGAAAGGTAATATGGAAAAGAATTTAGAAAAGGGGTGCATTTTATTAATGAAAAATTCACAGATAAGGGGTTTTATTAATGGACCTTGTTTGCACACGATATATAGGGTTCATGCATAGTAGTGACCCCCCCTAAGTTTTCGACATCAGTATCAATGCTAAATACGAAGATTCTGTTTTTTTAACGAGTGGAAAGTAAGTGCATATGTAGTGTAAGTGAGAAAGTACCATGCCCTTGAGCACTATTGTCCTGGGCAATAACAAAAAATGTCTAACGTAGATAAATTTTCAATTGATATAGCTTTTCAATTCCACCAATTCACCTAGTAACCACCAAGAAACTATGATAAACATTTAAAGAAATAGATAGCAACCTCTTCATCATTGCTTAACTGTCTATGATAAATAAGGACCTTGGCAAAGGACATCTACTTGATATAGTGTGAAAGAGATAGACAATTGCCCAAGTCCCCTTTCTTTGCTCCCAATGGATATTTTAAGAAATATTTCATCTTCAATATACAGCTACAATATCAAATAGAAAGTAATTAGAAAGTTGTGCTTACCTTCATGTTCTCATCATCTTCCATCATTTCATCTATCCAAAGGTTAGTGCTTCTTTTGCGCTACTCTCTTCTTTTTTGTGCTCCTACCTTTGGTTGTAGATTCATTTGTGTTTTGACGTGATTGAAGGTCTCTCTCTCTCTCTCGTTTCCTTTCTCTTGCATGTGAGAATTCGTGCTCCTCATCTTCTTCTTATGTTCCTTTGTCAAACGTAGTTTGCCATCTACGTAAAAGAAATACCATCTCATACAAAACATAACCTTCACCAAGAAGTGGTTGCTCTTTTGGAAGTGGAAGCGCGAATCGAACAAGCCAACATCTCTTGCTAACCACAACCTCCTTACTCTCTTGGGTCATATAACATGTAACCTTTGGAAAGAGAGTTACATCCACCCGAAATCAGCTTGTGGGACTTGGAGTCAAGCTTCCCCATCTCCTTCAAAAACATGAAAATGGGACACATCCAGTTTCTTACTAAAACCTGCCTCAATGGAGTCACCTTTGGAACAAAATCATTGAAGATCGGTTGAGGATAGAGATATACGTGGCCATATATAAAAGTGGATGAGGAAGGTTGTGCAATGTTTCAACATCATCCTTGCCAACTTCTCCACAGTCCCGTCCTTTTGTTCAAGTCTCCATTCTCTTAAGGGACCCAACATTGGTTGGCTCCTGCTTAATGCCATTTTGCTCTCACCAAAGCATTAGAAGACAACTATTGTCATTTGTGAGCCCAAATAGTCTTCAACTACAATCTAGACTTCTTTAGTAGTCCTTCAACCGAGCAAAGGCTTGGTCCTTAAGGGGTAGAAAATACACCCATGTAAACCTTCTCGCATTGGGTATCAATGGAATTTGATGTGACACATTTCTAGGGGGCCTCCCCATAAGTTAGTGCAACTGCATGAAAACACATCTCTATACTATAGGAAAATACTTTTTAAGGCTTAGAGTTGATCACCCTTACCACAACTATGCACAGATTCTTAGATCATACCCAAATTGAGCTCTTGAGTTAATTCAAAGTAGAATGATAAGAAGAAGAAGGATGTGAAGAATAAGAAGCTTAAGGGTATGTGCCACTACTATAGCAAGAGTGGGCACGTTGTCAAGGACTGTAGAAAGAAATAGTAGGATGAGAAGAACAATACTATAAACTTTTCTTCAAAAGCATTAACATGGTTTAGGTTGAGTTGAAGCTATTAATATATGGGTTGCAATTGAAGAAGTATGCTCCTTAGGTCAAGAAAATGAAAATTTTATAGAAATGTCATGACTTCCCAACCATAGCTCATTCAAAAATTTGATGAACCTATGACTTAAAAAGATGGACGTTTTGTTGCCCTATGATGCAGGCCAAGATTATTGACTACATGGTAAACTTCAAAAATGTCAAGTGAATAAGGTAGAAGATTGGAGGGTTGTTGCACCTTCTAGACATCCCTAGAAGTAAATGGGAGAGTATTTCTATTTTCTTCTAGACATCCCACATGATGCTATCGATGGATAGATTGATGAAGATGCTAAGACCTATACAAAGATGATTGTGATGGATACTAAGTTGGCTCATTAGCTTGTTGAGCAATTGGTTAGACTATAAGAGTTGCCTTATAACCTAGTCAATGATAGAGTTCCAAATTCTCTAGGAACTTCTAGTAGGGAATTTAGAAACCACTTTGAGTACAAGTTTCCAAGAGTCTAATGGGAAAACAAAAAGGGTGAATTAGGTCTTGGAAGATATTCTTTTGGCATGTGTCTATGGAGGCCATCTTTTTGGGAGAAGTATATACCAATGATGGAATTTTCCTACAATAATGCTAAGCTTACAATACTAGCTACATTCCATTCATGCTTATGTATGGATATCAACCCTTATCTCCTTTGATACAACGTGGATGGGAAGGGTATTTAGCTGGATGCAGCTAAGTAGCTCTTGTTGGAAATGCAAGATATGTTAGTGACTATGCTAGAATCTATCAGGAGTACTCATGATAGCCCATGATTTTATGCTTATGGATGGTGTTTACCTAGAGACATTTTTTAGGGAATGTGGTTATATTTACAAACACCAAAGTATTTGAAGAGGTTATGATGTTTGGTATAAAGTTATCCCCTAGGTATTGTGGACCTTTCTTAAATTTGACAAAGATTAATGAGGTTGTATATGAACTAGATTGATTGCACACATAAGAGCTCACTCCTTCTTTCATGTCAATAAATTGAAAGAGCGGCTCTGATGCTTGAGGCTCTCATTTTCCCCTAAGAGCTTGTGGAAGTTGAGGATTTGACATATTTTCCACATAAAACTGAAAGAGTTATGAATTTCAAGGAAAGGGAACCTAGGAATAAGTTAACTATAGAGTTCAAAGGTAAGTGGAAGGATAGGTTTGAGGAGGAATCAAGATTAGGAGTTAATTGCTAGTTGTAAAAGAACTTTTCCAATCTCATTTAAGAGGATATGCTTAAAAGAGGGGAATAATTTTATGTACCTAGATGCTAATCCTTGGATTAGTAGATTTATTCTAGTAGGGTTAGTGGGCCTTGGGATGACATGAAGCTAGCTAGAGGACTTGAATACTTCAAAGGGCCAATCAGCTATATATAGCCAAAATGCTTTCCATAAAGATGGATGCTCTTCTCTATAAGTGTGGCCAAGGATATTGTGTTGATATTCAATGTATACACACCAATGGATGGTTTAGTCTATATTCTAGGCATAGATTTCTGCTCCTACATGGTGGATCACATGATGTTTTGTCGATGATTTCTTGGGAATGGGTTTCAATGGTATAGGAGGATGCCACAGCCTTGGGGGGGGTTCACCTCACAGGATTTTAGTGTACCACGTGCATTCAAAAGGAGGGGTAATTTCATTCATCTTTTTGATAGGAATATTACAATATTGAAGAGGGGTTTTAAAATTCAAATTTATGAAAAAATCACTTAGTTCATAAGTAAAGAGGGGTGTTTTTATTGGGAGAGAGACTTTAGTTGAGGGGTTTTTTAGATACCCCTTGAGCACATGTGATACGTAGGGTTTGCTAGTAGTGCAACCCTAGAGGCCACAATTATAGGCAAGGGCTTGTGAGGGTCTGATCTCTAGTAAACATGCTTAGGGATGGGAGTCACCTCTCGATTACCCTTTTTCTTTTTTTGGTTGTAGTTTTGGATTGTGCTTATGGCTAGACCCTAGAGGGGATTTCACCACTAGTCAACACTCTCAATGCCTATAGCCTTGAAAACTGCTTCAATTGACCCCAAATAACACCTCAAAGCCTACATAGAAACCACAAAAAAGCACCTTAATTATGGCTGAACCCTACCTTAAAACTGAGGTGTAGGTTCAGATAGTCATTATCCTATCTTTAGTCTAATTATTTCTCTTACATTGCTAAGATTCCATGTATGAGTATAGCCATAAGGCAAGACCTTCCAGGGATCCATTTTTGCAAGATGCAATCATTGAGGTGTCACAGATGATGTGGTGAAGTGATGGTTGCTTGCATTGAAAATATATATATATATAATTTCTCGAGACAAAAGTACTCTTGCCTTTTGACTTAGGACCTTGAATTCAAATATCAGGGTGTGTTCCCCCCCACCCTCTCACCCAAAGAAAATATATCTTATTAAAAATATTGAGAAGAAGATATAGATTAGTAATCCTTGAGATTCTTGCCCAATCAAAAGGGGTAGTATGCTACCATGTAATGTGCTTCTCATGATCTCAACTCACTATCTAGTTTGTCATTTTGCTAATTAGATTTCGATTATAACAAATGAAATAAAGCGTTGTATGGCAAATTTTGAAATGCATACCATACTTCGAAGTGTCAAACACATCCATTGACGGATCCACACACCTATCCTTCTTGAATATACGATCCATAGTGTCTCATAGCTGTTTTGAGAAGGTTGTGACTTTCATCCTCTCACCAAATCACTGCTTCGGAGTCAAAGACCAATAGGAGGACTTATTGGAAGGGATGTTTGCCTCGTATTCTCTTACCCATTTCTATGTGGGCCATATCTTTGAGAACTTATCATGGTTGTTCCCATGTGAACTACACACCTTTCTTAGCACAATCTTGGGCAATACATTGCCATTGATCCTTGTGAGTTTTTAATTTTTGTAGTAGGCCACCGTCCTTTTACACTGATCAAAAGCATCCTTGCAAAGACACAACACCTCCACTAACTCCATTTCCAAAAACATCTTTCCATACCCATCACTATCCTTTAATGCTCTAGGTGCTCTTGCTTTAGACCTCCCACTAAGTTGGCTTAATTGTGGCACATCTTGAGTAATTGTATCAAGAGTAGCCATGGCATGTGCACTTTGGTGATGCTATGGAGGTGCTTGCACCTCTTCGAGTTGGGAAGAGGGCACAATGTCCACATCTGGAATGAAGGGATCTTGTGAATCCAAGTTCAAATCCACAACTTCCAATCATGGGTTTGATAGTTGGGGGTAAGAATTGTGGGACTAAAGCAAGAGCCTGAGAGTCCATTGTAGTTTGTAAGTCCAACGGTTGGTTTGGTGCACGAGGATGACCATTGAGTTGAAACCCATGGTAGGAGAAAGGAAAAGAATATATCATGGATGGACCTACATGAGGGGACACAATAACCCATTCTTAGTGTATTTTCAAGGCAGCGCGATGTAGATGTCTCTAATTTCTCTATCTTGTGAGGATAAATCTATTCTACTAGTTTGTAAACTCAGCAAAAACAAGGAAAATCACATTTCATTCGTGTGCATGCACAAGTTGAAACACTCGTGGGTTGTTCAAACATATAAGATTATGTTGCAATTATGAAAGTTTGACAAAATTGAGACAACTCAATACATCTACAATACAATAAATCAAGATAACTGAAATAGTTGCACCTCAGCTGCATTACAAACATATGAACAAAACAAGAGATTGTAGTTGCATTGCAACTTCTGAGCTGAAAGATCGAACTTTGCAATAGCAGAGGAACATGAAAGACATATTGCAAGGCCCTGAAGCTCCCATGCACTGCATTTTTCTTCCAAACCTTGGAATATGCCTTACATGGTTCTCAATGTAGTCCCAGTGAAGATGTAGATGCTAGCATATCTACAGACTAGAATACAACTTGAACTGTGAAAATACGAACAAAATCAGACGAGAACAAAAATAGCATGCAAAACATGCAACAAAACATCAAGCGAGAGACAACCAAAACTATTTTTGGAAAGAGCAAGACGAGGTGTGTGGAATTCAAAAAGGAAATTTAGATCAAGCTGTGGTGCAATTGGACGAGGATTCCTGCTTGGGGAAGAAGAGCTTGACCTTTGAAGACATGGCAGGAAGGTGAGAACTCGTGCGGTTTTTCATCAGTGATGCTGCTTTGGCCCTTCATCCACAACCTGGATTCCTTCGTTCTAAGTCTAGAGCCCCAAACAAGTGCCCAAAATTTTGCCAATCCCTTTTTTCTTGTCAAGGCACCAAGCCCTCCATGTGTGAGGCACCCTCCATCTCCGAGAGTGAGGTTCATCCTTCATGAGAGAGTATTTAAGCCCTTGCTCTATCATGGCTATGTCAAGGTGTAAACCTTTCTTTTGAGGCACTATGATTCTTCATTTCTTCTTTAGTTCTTCCATTGACTCACAAATGAGCTCACTAACCCGGATGACTCAACTAGTGCCATCTTCAAGGGCTCATGCAAGCTAAACGACAACCACTTTCCTATAGTCCAATGATTGAATTCATGTAGCCACAAGGAGCATATGACCTAAAGCAAAGGCTGCAAATTGATGGGCACATGTAGGTCTTCACACACCAAAGCTCACAAAGTGGTGACTACGACTCTACATGGATTCAATGATGCCATACAACAAAGCTCACAAAGCGGTGACTATGACTCTACATGGATTCAATGATGCCATACAGCCAACCTACCTCCACATGCCTATGCTCCCATTGCCTACCACCTTCATACAAGCAGATGGCACACAAAATTTTGTCAACACAGCAACTGATCTCCCATGAAGTAGCACCTCACGATGTGGGCAAATTTGCTCCTATGCATCAGCCACAATGGTGATGGAACAGCATGAAGGATTCAACAAATGGAACAAAAGAGATGTTTATTCAAAAGAGAAGAGGACCTTATAAGGGCAATTGATACAATGCATGTGCCCCAAAGGAGAGCATCTCCAGATCCACAAATCACAATCAGCATGCCATGTCAATAGTGCCATCTAAGCACAGTGTGCCACATAAACACACTTTTATAAATAGCATTTGAATAGTATTGCCACATCACCCTCCATCCACATCATCCATTTTGGGCACCCTTGTGATCAAAGTTTGGCCAATCTTTCGGGAGCCATAATTTTTGATCTAGGTGGAATTTGCAAGAGTTGTAAAAAGCAAAAATCATCAACTGACATGCTCTACACATGGAGCTCCTGAGACCTTTCTTTTTAATTTTCCAGAGGTTAGCATCATTCAATCCTCTTCATCACAACCACATCTTGATCCATTGTAGTGTACCCACCAGCACATAAAATGAACAAATGAAAATTCATTTTGCTACATTTTTTGCTTCAACGTGTAGTCTAGTTGTAGATTAGCACAATCATAGAGGAGATTAAACTCCACCAAGCCAAGTAAGTCATTTCCATATCACCTGATTAGTTCTCATTGGCATCAGTTCAATCATATCTGTCATTGGTGTACACATTCACATTTGATACCAGTTTATTACATTTGGTAGCTTGACACTTCTTCACATCAGGGCTTTGTGACACTTGGCAGAGTGATCAACCTCCCAACACACACACCGATTGGGATTGTCACATCGACCTCTACAAGCCATGCACCTTATAGAAAATTTTCAGACAAAAGGCTAAGCTCATTGATGAGAAAATGATGGAGCAAGCTTTTGCCACCAGCTTAGAGATCCAAGGTGACCATCATGTGAATCATATGGCACACCAAAACATAAGGGGGAGAGAGTCAACTATAGTCAAGATTTGAGGCAAGAATCTTGTTCATGCAATATCCTTGCATGCAATTTCAACTGTAGCCAAGTGTAAACTAACAAACCACCATTTGCAGATGAGGCTAGCCACATTTTAAGGTTGGTAATTCCAACATTCATTGTGCCCACATATGCTCATTCCACTCTGATTCTTTTCAAAAAAAAAAATTCAGTTTTGGATGCTATCATATGCACCCAACAAAATCCACGAAAATATCTTCTACATGCACTCTCTATTACTGAGTGCAATTTAAGAGGGGATGTTCAGGGTGGTGTAAATTGCACCATACCTTAAGGGCATTAGGGGCAAACTCTAACCCTAACCCCAAGTGGTCTCGTGTATATATTCATTTTTATGTTCAATACAACATAGTGTATAGGTAGCTATATCGTGTGCACTCCTCTCTCTCTCTCTCTCTCTCTCCTCTCTCTCTCTCTCTATGAATCACTCCCCACTTTATCAATTGCCATGTCACTTACATTTTCATAGATGGTATAGTCTATTCATACCTATTCACTTGCATACATTTATGTGTCACAAGCAAACTTTTTGTTATATCTCTCTTTTGAATTGTCATTTGATATTTGGGAATGTAATTTATTGGCAATGATTTATAGTATTTTTTCAAGGGCTTCATAATTTACGAACGCAAAATATCCCTATAAAGGTGTGAACAATTGTATGGATAGCTCCATATTTACTTCCAATCATTTCTCAAATATGGGTGGGAATACTTGGAATGATGAAGATTATTAATTTCTAATCAAAACAAGCTAAAAGAAATGTTGTGAAAAATGGTTCCCAAAAACATGGATATTCCTTATTTACAAATTTCATTTTCTAAACATGGGAAAGGCATTACACAATTTCTCTTTAATAGCTTAGGCACATGTTGACATGGTGTGAGTTCACATAGTCATGTGTACATTGCAAACTCTCAACAAGAGTATTATTATGGAATAATGGAAATTCATTATTTGTATCTCCTCTTTTGAAAATGGGGAAGATATTATGATATATCTCTTTAAGAATTTAGGAATCTCGATATGGTGTGAGTTGAACATAGTCATGTTGTACATTGCACACTCTAGACAAGAGTAATTGTATTAATTTACTTTTCATTAATTTTTAAGGAAATTGAATGTATAATTTCTTTCTTGGCAGGTATATAACTACAAGGGGATTCGACACTCGGATTCAATAGAATAAAATGCACTATAATTTCATGTTGGTGGGTATACAACTAGTAGTGCATTCCACCCTAACTATTATTGGATTCCACCCTAGCTATAAGTGCATTCCACCCTAACTATTATTGGATAGCATAGATGCAACTTTAATTGTATATTATGAAAAGAAATTTGATGAAGGTAATGGACTCATTTTAATATACAATTCTTGAATCATGCAACATAAATGTTTCATCTTGTGATAAAGTGAAACATATATGAGTATTGAAATTGTAGATTCTATGTAGCCTGGCAATGACTCATGTGTCATGGGGATATTGAAGGAATGCCAAGAGAACCTCTCCTCTTAACTACTACTTGTGGGAGCACTGCAACCATGAACCATCCTCAAGTGTTACCTTTGAGACTCCCAGATTGTTGCAATGTGTTTCCACAAGAGGGGAAAGGGTAAGGGGAAGGGAAGATAGAAGAAGAGATGGGAGGAGGAAAGAGAAGAGGAGAATGAAGGGGGATGCAGTGGCAAACACAAAGGCACTACAAAGAAACAAGAGAATACTCAAACATTCTTGAAGAGAAAGAGAGAGCTTGTATTCCAAACTTGTGCATACAACAATGAAGACTAATGTCTAACTTTCAGTCTTTTATACATTCCACCTTTTGAAGGGAGGGCCAACCGTATTCTTTCTTTCCATTCTCTCTCTCCCATTCTTTTAAGAACTTAGGCCCATATGGCTCCAAGGTAGAATTCCTTTATCTTTCTCTCATCCTTTCCTCCTTCTCTACTCTATCTTGCAAAATATCTTGAAAGCCTTAAACCGTTTGGAGAGCTTTGTGCCATGATGCTAGCATAACTGTTAACCATGGGGGTTTGGCATGACCCTTTCCCTGTTCATGATCCATCCTTGGATCATAGTTTGTAGAGGACCTCATAGCTGGTAGCCACTTGCATGAGGGAGTAATAGTCTAGTTGACGAGGGGAGATTTTGCAAAATGTGGGTGGGGCTCCCAAAAGTGACTATCATGCATGTCCTTATACATGCAAATATGGTAGCCATGTAAATTACAAAATTTAAGCTACATGCAAATACGTGTGAATGTCCTACCCTTGTGAAGGCCCTTGATTCATATCAAAACCTAATTTTTGAGTTGAGGTAGAGGTGGCGTTCTTCAGTCATCATCTCCCATTCAAGTATATCTTAGAGTAGAATAATAATAAGCCAAAAAAAATGCATAGTGGCTACCATGCTAGTTGTTGATGTAGAAATAGATGCAGAGATGGAACTCAGGGGTTTGCTCTTGGGAACCCATCGAGGCTCACCCACTGTTTTGGTCTCCAACTTGCCTTTTTATGTGCCTGGTTCTTATGTTTTTGCCCCCTTTTTTGGAGCAGGTTTTTGTGTTTCTACTGTGGTCATTGATGATGGTCTCCCTTGTAACCTAAGGATTCAGGGTATAAAGGGGTCAGTTGCAACTTTGCTAGGGTGGTTCTTTCCTTCGATGGGTGAGAAATAGGTTCCTGTGGGGCTACCTCCATTTTAAAGGTAGTTTCTTGTTGGACTGTTGCTGCTATGCCACCTAATGAAATTAGAGATTTCCTTGTACCCTTGGGAGGGTCAATGGAAGGTGAAGTGGCCATATGGAGTGTCTTGGGTCATATGCATTACCTTCATAATATCCTTCAGTGTTTAGTAATCACTTAGGGATCCAACTTGGATCACTTCTTTGTTTCTTGGGCTTCAGTTCACATCTCCTTATTTGGGGTTTAATTTATTTAGGAGCTTGAACTAGATTTGGCATGGGAATTAAGGGTGGAAGCAAAGTTACCCATTGAAGTTCTCTTGCTAAATTCCAGGTACGAGCATTGGCTTGGACAGTACCTTGAGGAGCTAGTGGTGTCCTTTCTCTTGACTTGAAGAGGTAGGGGTTTGGCCCATCAATTTTTTGGGTACAGTAGTGGCTGGTGGCATCCTTCCTTTATTTCGGGTGCCTCATTGGAGAACTCCTTAAAGGATGGCAGCATTGTCATGATACAATCTTTCCCACTTAGAATAATGGTTGTGGTGGGGGTGGATGATGCCAGTCTTTCCCGTTTGGATTAATGGCTATGGTGAACTGTGTTGGGTGTATCTATAGCTTTCTTGCAGACGTGTGTGGATGCTTTGTTAGACTTGCATGCTGGTAACATCTCCAACTTCCAAGATCCCAAATCTATTGAGGTCATAGAGTCAAGGTTGTTGTCCATTCTTGCTAGTCAATTTGACAATTGATGGACCAACACGACGTCATGCCAAGGATTACTTCTCATTAATGGCACCTACAAGCATCACATAGATTTTTCTTGCCACACTATGGTTATTTAGTTCAATTCATACCTGTACATACCCCATTGCCAACATGACCATTCCCTATTTGTACGATGACAAGGGTGGGTTTATGGGTTACCTCGTATAATAATAGTTGGTCACATACCTCTTGGGAGATAAGGTTATGGATTGCCCTAGGGTACACAAAGGTTTCAATACAATAGATCATCTCCTTGCACAATTTAAAGTCCACTGGAAATCTAGCAAGGGAAATCATTAGATCTTCAATAGGGTCTAGCCCTTCTAGTACTACCTTGCTCTTGGGCCTCTTCTATTTCCCACCTTTTCATGTAGGCAACTTTCCTTTCTTACTTTCTTTTCTTTATGGATGGCTTGTAATGTTTGGAGAGTTAGGATTCCATGCCATTGATAGAGCCATCCATTTTGACTCTGTCATGGGTTGCCATGTGGCATGACCCTTGTGGCGTGATCTCCACAACCCAACATGGAACCTTTCCACACACCCAAGAAAATCTATAGTGATCATTAATTAATGAAATAAAGATTCTCCCAATGTGATGATGTCCTCATAAGGCAACACATATCACTTTGGGAAGGTAGTCTTGTGTATTTTTCCCAAAAACATTCTTCACATACATATCTATGTGGAATCTCCACATGAGGCATATCCTACATTTTTTATTATTCTTATCAAAACAAACTACAATAACTCAAATGCCCAAAACTAACATGCCATAACCCTGTCATTTTCATAATAGAAGTAGAATTGACCAAACAAACATCTTGTAAATCTTCTCAAATGAGCCCAAGTGATACAATCTAGACTCCATGGTACAATGTCCCAAATGACTATCACATTTTCCTTCTCTCTTTTTTTTACTATGATCTATCATCCTCGACATACCCACAAGACATCTTCTAGAAAAGAGGAGTTTGAAAATAGGTTCTTCTTTGGCCTAGGCACATAAAAAACATCTAAAATGTGTAGATTTGAATCATTTGCAATTGTGAGAATGACCTTACCAATTCCTTTGATAGGATAAGAAGAATTGTTGCACAATTGACTTTCTATGAGAAAGCTCCTAGATTGTTGAACAAATCTCTCCTGGAGGTGATATATCTAGAAGCTCCACCATCAAAATACTAGATGACCTACTTCTCATTAACATTGAGAGAAAAGTGCTCTTGTGATGCACCATAACTACAAACCAAAAAGACAAGTGCACAAAATGAGCTGAATTATAAGCTTCGAAAGCATTAGAAGAATCCACTTCTAATCTAGATTCTTTTTGCATTCACATATTTATGCAATTCGTGGAATTTTTGCAATAAGAATACTCGCCTTTATTTTTGGCTGATTTTAATCATTACTTCCTTTGCTAATGGATGTATTACCTTCAAAAGCATTAGAATAATCCACTTCTAATCTAGATTTTTCTTGCATTCAAATATTTTGGGAATTTTGAAATAAGAATACTTGCCTTTCTTCTTCGGTTGATTTTAAGCATTCCTTCCTTTGCTAATGGATGTCAAGAACCAACCTTATATTTATAGTATCCTCCCTTGTATTGTCCGTTCTCATGAATGCTGGAAGATTCATCCTTCCATAATGGATGCAGCAAATGATTCACCACTACCATGCATGATGGAAGATTTATTCTAGATGGCCATCTAGCATCAGACTTAGATTTATAGTATCCCATCTTGCCTTTGCCTTTGTCATTCATGATGGAAGACTCATTATTCCATATTTCATGGCATGATAGCAAATGATTCATCACTACCATGCATGATGGAAGATTTATTCTTCCTAGTCCGCTGCTCTTGTAAGGGATTTTGGTTACCCCTCAAGGACAAAGTAAGAGCAATATATACACTAAGATAGGACTCCAGAAATATTGCAATATCTCAGAATATAAGTTCTCTATTAGGAATTACCCCATAAAAATCACACAATTACTCTCAAAGGTCTTAGAATTTCATAAGGTGATCAACCATCCTACACCTTAAAGGATCTCTGATTTCTCAAGTTTTTCTGGGACTATGTAGCTCTAGCCTTAGTATTTACTTGATACATGGTTTAGAGAACGTCCCATGCACTCTATGAAGAAATCATTTGTCATGCACTCTTGCATGACAAATGTGACTGATAGAAAAAGAGATCAAACACATGGCTTAGACATAACATGCCCCCCATATCATTTGATCTTGAGTGACAAAATCATTCTCTAGCTTGTTGAGAACCTTTCTTGAATTGGAATGTGCAATATCTATAGGACATGGTTCATTTACATTGACATGATCACATAATTTTCGGCAACTAGCAAGTTCATACCATAGACTCTGCAAGGAGTAATTTTGCCATCCATTTTTTTCTCCTAGTACAATGACTTAAACCATTTAATGCATTTTAAGACATTTGCAAAATGTAGCACTAACTACAAACTATGTATTCTAAATATTGATTCCAAATCATTAACTTAAATGCACTAGAATGAGTGCAAGTACCTAAAATGATGCTTTCATTGCACAATGGTCTAAGATAAGTAAGACTTTGAGTAGTAAATACTCCAAATTCACGCAAGAGATGAGTAGAGTAGTATTAGGTAAGTAACTCCCAACCCTCAAATTTGATAAAATAGTTGTAGCTCCAAGATTTGATAAAGTTTCTTGCAATAGACTTCAGACCCAACTTCTGGTGGCTAGAAATGATGAAATAGCTATAGTTTTCAACAAAATGTGTTGTCAAAAAAAGAAAAAGAAGAGCTAGAGCTACAACCTAGCACACATATAAATCCATGGCTGAGGAGGTGGACAACGCTTAATTGTAGTAGGTTGGCTTGCACATATTTGATGGTCTTTTTTTATCGTCCCTCTACAAGTATGCTTGTTGACTATGGCTACCACTGCCTCTACTTCCCGCTCCATCTCCTTCAGTGACCATGTCCAAGCCTTCACTCCAACAATAACTAAAGCGTTCTCACACAGGCATAGCAACAAGCTACATGGCCTTTACAAGTGACTCAGCTCTTGGTGACTCCACTCTAGAACACAACAACTAGTGCACAAAGGAGTCTAATAGCAGCTAGCCCATGCCCATGGCCAACTAACAAAGCAGTAGGTTCCAACACCCATTCACTCAAGCAATCTTCAATTTTGAAACGAGGCTGTGCAGGAACACACAAAGTTCAGCTGACTCAAGCAAAAAACTCTCCAATAACTAGTGCTTTGGCCATGTGATCCAGCCATGTCATCAAGGATGCCACCTCACCTCTACCATGTCAGCACATAGTTCCCAACCAGCATGTCCAACCATCTACTCAATCAGTGCACCCAGTCAGTAGTAGTAGAGTTAGTAGCGCAACATGGCACACCCTCCTACTAGGCACTATTTTCTCTTCATAGGCACACAGTGCATCTTGCATGTGACCTCAACTTGCCACATCATCACCCTCCATGCCACCTCATCATTTTGATGACCCTCTTGGGACCAAAATTTGGCCATCCTCCCAAGGGCCATAACTTTTGTGGAATTTGGAGGTGGTCCAAAAAGCAAAAATGATTGCCAGATTGTGCTCTACATGTTGAGCACCTCAAATTTGTATTTTGTATTTTGCACTGGTCGCATCATTAAACACCTCTTGATCCATTAAGTGTACCTAGCACATAAAATGAAATAACTAAACCTCATTTTGTTGGATTTGATGCTTTGATGTGTAGTCTAGCTATAGACTAACACTGCCGCTGTAGAGGAGATACAACTGCACAAATCCAAGTAAGTCATTGCCACATTGCTCAATTAGTTCCCATCGACGTTAGTCCCATTCAACTCTATCATTGGTGTACACATTCACACATCTGACTCTAGTTCAAGTCTCTTAGCATTGAGCAATTGATCACACAATGTGACACTTGGTAGATTCATCTTCCTCTTGGATTCACGATTGTTGCACATTTGCACATACACATGCCACCCATGTATAGTCATATTCATTGACTATTTTTGGCATTGGTTCTTGCACACATACATCAGCCTTGTAGAGCCTCTTGGCTATGCCTGACACCCAATTGTCATCTTAATTTTACAGGCTTGATAGTTGGCATACACACGTTCTTCCATCACATATTTATAGGTCTAGCGTAAGCCCAGTCGTAGCTCGGAGCATAAGCCCCACAGTGGCAGCTCGAGCATACTGTCCTCATGGGTAGAGACTCTCACCAGTATACGAGTAAGCCTCTTCAGTAGAGCACCAAACTGCCTCCAACATGGAGTTATCCACATCACACAGTTGATACACCAATCATGACTCCAGATGAGATCTATGAGTGGAAAGAGAATTTATTTCTACCATTCATTGCCACAAGGTATGTACCAGTCTATGATGCAGACTTGAGGCTCATTGGTCTTTAGCAACAATTGGACACAGATGTTCCAAATTTAGCATGGATTAGCCCACACTTTCGACAAGCCCTCAGCAGAGGCACATTTGGCAGTAAACCCTCAATATGAGGCATACTTGATGGTAAGCTATCAGCAGGAGGCAATCTCTGTGGGGGTCAAAGGCCACTATGCCTTAACCCCGGTTATGTACAATACTCAAATACATATATATACAAACGACATAGAAGATTAGGGTGTTCTACACCCACCAAATGAGTGTCCACTCTCTCTTGTGTGCTCTCTTCCTCTAACCATTTTCCTTTCCGCTTTTGTTATTGAGATATCTCATCTGGTATCTGAGTGTGTGTGTTCTAACTGAGCCTAGGTGTTTGCCTGGAGTTTGAAGTTTGATGCTCTAGTCTGTGGGGGGAAGGAGAAGCTCCGTTGGGTGACTTTACCTGCATCCTGGAGTGCATAAACCTTTGGAAAGTTCTCTAAGTGGTTTTGGAAGGTCCTGGAGTGGTGGTTCTGCAGGCCCATAGGCGGTTTCGAAAGCAAAGAAACATTTTTTGAGTAGGAAAGACGAATTTCCCTTCTGGTGGCTATTTTTCCCTATGTGAACCTTGTGGGTGTTGCTGCTCTATATTTTGGACCAACTTGGCTCATTCTATGAGCATTTTGGAGACTTTAAGGGAATTTTGAAGCTATTTTGTAAGTCCTCTTGATGGTATTTTTTGTGAACCATGAGCTGGAGTCAGCTACCACTTCCAAATCTCTTCCAAGGCTTCATCTAGCTTTTGGGAAGCCAAGAGAAGTAGTAGGAGCAAGAAAAACCCATTGGAAGCAATCATTTTGCATTCTTTGAGCTCTAGTAAGCTTCAAACGCCCGTAATTCAGATACACTCCCACATACCATTATTTCCCACTTCATATATTCCGGTGGATCGGGTCAGAATTGTTGCCTGCAAATTTTGCGGCCATTCGGTGAAGGATTTATTGAATTCTGATGCTCTGTGTCATCAATTACATCTCTGTTGTAGAATTCTTTAATTTTTCACATAGGCGACACCTGGCATTTTTACTGAGGTCTAAGTTACCTATGGTTTTTTAATTGCTGGTAAACTGCAAGGCTTGACTCCCCGTTTCACATCCATTGGTTGGGATTTCAGGAAGAGAGATATTTGTAGATTGCCTTACTGAGTTCAATTATGCAATGACACCCATGTTTTGAGACATCTAAGAATCTATTTTCACTAGCGATCATTGCCATAGGGCTGTGATTTTTTTTATATACCTTATGTAGATCACTCTGGTTATAGTTTGAGCCGTATGTGCTCATTTGTGGTGTGTATTGGGTTGCAGTGGATGCTTTATAGGCCACTTGGATGCGTTGTGATCCTTGTTCTATGGTAGGCCTAGATTTCTTTTTGGGATGCTCTATTGATAGATGTTTAGCACATGGATGCTATTTTATGCTGACAGAGAGCTATGACATATTGCAGTGGATGTGGCAGAGAGAGAGAGAGAGAGAGAGAGAGAGAGAGAGGCATAGGGAGAGTGTGCCGCTGCTGCGGCAGAGAGAGAGAGAGAGGTAGAGAGAGAGAGAGAGATAGAGGTATAGGGACAGAGTGTTGCTGCCCATTGCAGCACGAGAGTGATAGAGTGTGCGAGAGAGAGAGAGAGAGAGAGAGAGAGAGGTGCAAGGTGAGAGTCCCGCTGTCGTGAGAGCCTGAGTGTGAGAGAGAGAGAGAGAGCAAAGAAACAGAGAGAAGAGAGCAAGGGAGATGGAGGGGAGAGAGAGAGCTGTAGGGAGAGAGTGCCGTTGCTACCGCGGCACCACGTGAGTGAGAGAGAGAGAGAGAGAGAGAGAGAGAGGTGAAGGGAGAGATGGGAGAGAGAGAGAGAGAGAGAGAGAGAGAGACATGACAATGAGAGAGAGAGAGAGGCAAGGACAGAGTGCCACTACTGCAACAACGAGAGAGAGAGAGAGAGAGAGAGAGAGACATGACAATGAGAGAGAGGGAGAGAGAGGCAGGGACAGAGTGCCACTACCGCAGCAGAGAGAGAGAGAGAGAGAGAGAGAGAGAGCAAAGGAGAGGTTTAGGGAGCGAGTGCCATTGCCATAGAAGTGCGAGGGGAGAGAGGGAGAGAGAGAGATAGAGAGAGAGACGTAGGAAGAGAGAGAGAGAGAGAGTAAACGAGAGGCAAGTGAGAGAGAGAGAGGTGCAGGGAGAGAGTGCCACTGCCATGACAACAAGAGAGACAGAGAGAGAGAGAGAGGTAGGAAGAGAGAGAGAGGGGGGTGTCGGCAATGCGAGAGATAGAGAGAGAGAGAGGGGGGTGTCGGCAATGCGAGAGAGAGAGAGAGAGAGAGAGAGAGAGAGAGAGAGAGGGAGGGAGCAAAGGAGAGGGAGAGAGGAGAGAGAAAGAGAGAGAGAGAGAGAGAGCAGGAGAGGAAGGGGAGAGAGGCAGAGAGAGAGAGAGAGAGGGGTAGGGAGAGAGAGGGAGCAAAGGAGAGGGAAAGGAGAGAGAGAGAGATAGAGAGAGAGAGCAAGAGAGGTAGGGAGAGACAGAGAGAGAGCAAAGGAGAGGAAGGGGAGGGAGAGAGAGAGAGAGGGAGAGGGAGAGAGAGGTGTAGGGAGAGAGTGGCATTGCCCGCTGCACCACGCGCACATGAGAGAGAGAGAGAGGGAGAGAGAGAGCACGCAAAGGATAGAGAGGGGAGAGAGAGAGAGAGAGAGAGAGAAGTGTAGGGTGAGAGTCCCACTGCCGTGGGAGCGCGAGTGAAAGAGAGAGAGGGAGGAAACAAAGAGGAGAGAGCAAAGGAGAGGGAGGGGAGAGAGAGCGTTGTAGGGAGAGAGTGCTGCTGTTGTTGCAGCACCGCATGCACACACAAGAGAGAGAGAGAGGTGGGGAGAGAGTGCCACGGTTGCTGCAACGCGAGAATGAGAGAGAGACAGAGAGAGAGGGGGGGTAGGGGGAGAGAGAGAGAGAGAGAGAGAGCACGCAAAGGAGAGGGAGGGGAGAGATAGAGCTATAGGGAGAGAGTGCCACTACGGCGGCAATGTGAATGAGAGAGAGAGAGAGAGAGCAAAGGAGAAGAAGGGGAGAGAGAGAGAGAGAGGTGTAGGGAGAGAGTGCCACTGCCATAGCAGCTTGAGAGTGAGAGAGAGACAGAAAAAGAGAGAGAGAGAGAGAGAGAGAGAGAGAGAGAGAGAGAGGTATGGAGAGAGAGGGAGCAAAGGAGAGGAAGAGGAGAGAGAGAGAGAGAGGGAGAGAGAGCAAAGGAGAGGAAGGGGAGGGAGGGACGGAGGGAGGGAGGGGGAGAGAGAGAGAGAGAGAGAGAGAGAGAGAGAGAGAGGTAGGAAGAGAGTGTCACTGCTCACTGCACCACACGCATGTGAGAGAGAGAGAGAGGAAGCGAGTGCCACGGTCACTGCAATGTGAGAATGAGAGAGAGACAGAGAGAGAGAGAGGGGGTAGGGAGAGAGAGAGAGAGAAAGAGAGAGAGAGAGAGAGAGAGAGAGAGAGAGAGAGAGTGCAAAGGAGAGGGAGGGGAGAGATAGCAGTATAGGGAGAGAGTCCCACTATGGCGGTAGCACGAGTGAGAGAGAGAGAGAGAGGGAGAGAGAGACAGAGAGAGAGCAAAGAAGAGGGAGGGGAGAGAGAGGTGTAGGGAGAGAGTGCCACTACCACAGCAAAACGAGAGTGAGAGAGAGAGAGAGAGAGAGAGAGAGAGAGAGAGAGAGAGAGATATGGAGAGGGACGGAGCAAAGGAGAGGTACACGGGAGAGAGAGAGAGAGAGAGAGAGAGAGCAAAGGAGAGGAAGGGGAGGGAGGGAGGGAGGGACGGAGAGAGAGAGAGGGAGAGAGAGAGAGAGAGAGAGAGAGCAAAGGATAGAGAGGGGAGAGAGAGAGAGGTGTAGGGTGAGAGTCCCACTGCCGCGAGATCACAAGTGTAAGAGAGAGAGAGAGGGAGGGAGGGAGGGAACAGAGAGGAGAGTGCAAAGGAGAGGGAGGTGAGAGAGAGAGCTATAGGGAGAGAGTGCTGCTGCTACTACGGCACCGCATGAGAGAGAGAGAGAGAGAGAGAGAGAGAGAGAGGTGTAGGGAGAGAGTGCCACGACCACTACAACATGAGAATGAGAGAGACAGAGAGAGAGAGAGAGGGGGTAGGGGGAGAGAGAGAGAGAGAGAGAGAGAGAGAGAGCACAAAGGAGAGGGAGGGGAGAGATAGAGGTATAGGGAGAGAGTGCTGCCACAGCAGCAGCACAAGTGAGAGAGAGAGAGAGAGAGAGAGAGAGAGAGGGAGAGGTGTAGGGAGAGAGTGTCACTACCGGAGCAACGCAAGAGTGAGAGAGAGAGAGAGAGAGAAAAGGAAATGAAGAGGGGAGAGAGAGAGGAAATGAAGAGGAGAGGGGAGAGAGAGAGAGAGAGAGGAAATGAAGTGGAGAGGAGAGAGAGAGAGAGAGAGAGAGAGAGAAGAGAAAAAGAGAGGGAGAGGGGAGACTAGAGAGAGAGAGAGAAGCGTACTTGCA
Source organism: Dipteris shenzhenensis (assembly GCF_047967505.1). Taxonomy (NCBI): domain Eukaryota; kingdom Viridiplantae; phylum Streptophyta; class Polypodiopsida; order Gleicheniales; family Dipteridaceae; genus Dipteris; species Dipteris shenzhenensis. The sequence continues at coordinate 37,044,629 of NC_141626.1, forward strand.
TGAGAGAGCGAAGAGAGGCAAAGAGGGAGAGAGGAGATGAGAGAGAGAGAGAGAGAGAGAGAGAGAGAGAGGAGAGTGATGAAAATCTAGGGAGGGAGGGAGTGAGAGAGAGGGAGAGAGTAAGATTGAAAGAGAGATAAAATCTTATCAATGAGGAGAAGAAAGGAGTGCGCAACAATAAAGGAGGGATGGAAGAGAGATGTTTCGATAGAGGGATGTGGGTGGCTGGGATCAATGACGGATATTAGAGGAGAGATAGTGAAGGAGATCAAAGACGACAATGGGTATAGGAGTAGACGGGACTATCATGTAAGGAGGTTAGAGGCTACTAAAGAGAAGATAGGAATAATTAAATGTAAACGTGTGGAAACTTTAAAACAAAACTATGTACCTTGGTGTGTGATTTAGTCAAAACTTAAAGAAACAAAACTATGAACACAAACACGTGGAAACTTGAAAAGTGTGTGAAAAGACAAACTTATTAGAACTTGAAGTTTAAATTTTTCAACTTTTTTAAAATTTAAAATGAGTTTCACTTACATTTTCAATTTACTAGTTTAATTTCTCAATTAAAACTTACGTAATATAGAAGGAAAAAAATGCATTTTGTGTTGGAATATAGAAAGTATAATTTCAAATTTGTTACCTTTTTTGAAAAATTTAAAAGTAGTTTAGCTTACATTAATATACTAGTTTAATTTATTTTCTTTTAGGGAGAATTAATATTTTCTTCTACATGAATTTTGAATTTTTTATTTTAAGTCTTATTTTCTAAATTTTATGTTTAAATTTTTATGTTTTCTCGTAAAGTTAAATTTGATTTATTTAAATTTCTAATTTTGTGATTCAAACTAATAAGAATTTACTTTGTCAAAATTTAAACTTCTTATTAATGTGAATTTTAAATTCTTATTAGTTTTAAGTGAAATTAATTTGAATTAAAAAAGGGTTTGAGGGTTTGGGTTTAAGGTTTGGGGATTTGGGGTTTAGGGTTTAGGGTTTGGGAGTTAAGGTTTAGGATTTAGGATTTAGAAAGTTAGCATTTAGGTTTTAAGAGAATTAGGGTTTGGGGTTAGGGTTTACAGATTAGGGTTTGGGGGTTAGGGTTTAGGATTTAGGGATTAGGGTTGGGATTAGGGTTTAGGGTTTAAGATTTAGGGGTTAGGATTTAGGGAGTTTGGGTTTAGGGTTTAGGATTTATGGTTTTGGGTCTGGGTTTAGGGTTTAGGAAGTTAGGTTTAGGATTAGGGTTAGGGGTTAGGGATTAGGGTTTGATGGTTAAGGGTTAAGATTTAGGGTTTAGGGTTTAGGGTTTGGGTTATTTAGGCAATTAGGGATTAGGGTTAGGGGTTTTTAGGGATTTAGGGTTTAGGGTCTAAGGTTTAGGGTTTAGGGTTTAGGCTTAGGGTTTGGGGGTTTGGGATTTAGGGTTTAGGCTTTAGAGTTTGGGATTAGGGTTTAGGGGATTAGGGTTTAAGCTTTAGGGTTAGGGTTTAGGGTTTGGGGGTTAGAGTTTAGGGTTTGGGGGTTGGTGTTTAGGGTTTAGGATCTAGGGGTTAGGGTTTAGGTTTTCGGATTTTGGTTGTGTTTAGGGTTTTGGGTTTTGGGATTTAGGGTTTTGGGTTTTGGGTTTTGGGGTTAGGATTTAGGGTTTAGGGGTTTGGGTTTAGGATTTAGGGTTTGAGGCCTAGGCTTAAGGGTTTGAGGGTTGGGGTTTAAGGTTTGGGGGTTAGGGTTTAGGGTTTGGGAGTTTGGGTTTAGGGTTTAGGGTTTAGGGTTTGGGGCTTTGTATGGTTTGGGTTTAAAAGGCCAAGACTAGGGTTTAGGGTTTAGGGTCTAGGTTCAGGGGTTGGTGTTAGGGTTTTGGGTTTTGGGTCAATTTTAACTTTTAGATTTTATTATTTTACATAAAGCCAAATTTAAATTTATTGAGATTTTAACTTCTTATTAATGTTAATGTTAAATTCTTATGAGTTGTAAGTAAATTAGTTTTTGACATTTTGGAAAATGTGCATGCATATGGACAAAAAATTATCAATGAGCACACTCTTAGAAAAGCAAAAACTTTGAACAAGAGATTTTTTCTCATATATGAGATCATTTCAAAGTCTGGAAAGAGTGTTGAGTGCAAGGGAGTTTCATTAAATGATTTCTTGTCTGACGACACTGCTTGGGAGAGGCCTCAGCTTTTCTTTGTCTATGAAATATCATCTGATGATATTCATCAACTCCTTGAAGCTTCCCCTATATATACAGAGACATGCATATATGGTCAATCCTCTGGTTTCTAATGTACTTAGCAACAAGAAAAAGACCATAGATGATGTTTTTAAGTGGTTGCAACGTGTTGATTTGATTGAGGCGCGAGTTATCTTTACTGCATATCACGAGGAGTGAGTCATCCTCAAGTTTGATATGAACTTCTCTTGGCTTGATACTTCAATCATCTGATAAATCTGCTTCTAACATTTGTTTATTTATTGTTATTGTACAGTTCTATCTCACTTTCCTAGATTAGTACAAAATCGTGTGTGTATGCTCGATTCTTTCCTTTCAGCTATACTTAGTGATACCAAGAAGATGGTAGATGATGTTTGTTTAATGCTACAACCTTTAAACTTGGATGGCATGCTAGTCATCTTTATACCATAATATGAGAAGTAAGTCTCATCTCAACCTTTCTTTTACTCTTTTATTTGTAATATTGTGCCAATTAATACTTAATATTGTGTCCATAAATCTTTTTTTCTTTATTGGTGATGTAGCTCACATTGGAGCCTGATAGTATGGGACCTTGATGACAACCATTATTGGTTTGTCAATTCATTTAGAGGCATTCACGGGGTGTTTAAGAAAGTGTTCTTTTATCATAGCATTATGAACATGCATCTTACTATTTAGTACACAAATTCACTTTGTCATACGTCATGATGGACAGGTCTACAAACAAGTTAGTATCTATGGTTATTAAAATCAGGGAGCATCAAGACCAACCAAATTTCCAAAAACGCCTCGCAGTGGAGCAGAAATATGAGTTTAGTAGTGGGTGGAGAGTTGCCTATAGCTTCATGTTGTTCCTCAATGAAATTTTTGAACATGTTTCAATAGAAGCATATACAAAGCTCAAGCTACAAGATTTTATGGCTAAGACTGTTCATGACCTAACTGCTACCATTGGGAAACCACATGATGTCAATGAAGAACCAAAGGGAGCCAAAGCAAAACAAGAGACAATTCAGTCTCCTTGTGCATCACAGCCTCAAGTAGAGAATGAGTCTATAGCAAAAGCATTACAATCTCCACTTGAATTAGAGACTCAATGCATTATTCCTACATGAGAAGTAGAGACTTAATGTGCATCTACAACATCACATCTTGTGAACAAGGAAGAGATTGAGTCTATCTCGATCTCAGTCCTACCAGGCTTGTTATAGATTGCACTAGAAGTAGAAACTCAATGTACACCATCTACACAAGAAGTAGAGACTCAATGTACTCTTAGAGCATCACAGCCTCAAGAGGATTCATCAGACTCTATTCTGTTGTAAAGCAGACAGCAAGCTCCATTAACCTAGGATGAAAAGGACGAGTTTGCTTGTTAAAAGAGCCTAGAGAAGGAGGAGAGAGAAAAAATAAGTAGGTCTACTAGCAAAATAGATAGACTACATTCATATAGGAGAGAGCTAACATACTTTCTAAGTGAGATTAGGAGGTGTGTGGCTTGTTATGGGAGATTTCCACCCCAGGAAGGGCAAGCCATACGGAATAAAGAAATTGCTATACAGGAGAAAATTCATAATTCCTTACTTCTCTTCTGAAGTTTAAATTACATCAACTATAGCTCTCTTCTGTTCATAAAGAAATTACTTCTCTTCTGTTCATAAAGAAATTACTTCTCTTCTGTTCATAACTATAGCTCTAATTGCCCATGTTCACATAATATTATGGATCATTGAAATTTTATTTCAACTTATGACATAACTTGTTAACACCATCAACCTCTATCATGAGAAATGAGTTCACTCGATGCTATTATCAAGACATATCATAAGTTCTCATAATAGCATCAACTTTCCTTTTGACCTATAGATGCCTTTGTCATGGGATGGAGATCAAATTTAAAATTCCATAAATAAATGAGGATGCAATACATGCTGGTATCATCCAAGCATTACAAAATATTTGCTTGATGAAGAGAGAGAAATATGTGGAGAATATGATGGGTAACTTCTTCTTTTATTTGATATGATATAATTGCAATCATATTAATTTTCTTACTTGTGTGTAAATTGGTTTAATCGAGAATGTGCTCAATTTTATGTATTGATGCAAATCCAATCAATTCAAGAATTCTATTTTTACAGTGTTATTTTTTTTGGGATGTATGATAAGAAGCCATTTTTAAAAAATGAGTACAAAATGGCAATTTTTCACAGTATAAAAAATAATATTCCATTTAGTTCTCGTTTCTATGAAATAGTTCTTACTTCATCCACAATAAGAATTCTCCCTTGTTGATGGTTTAGGGACAAGAGCAATGTTATAAAGGCTAAGTCCTTCGTTGCTCAGACCTCACAAGCCAAACATCGAAGAATTTTTTAAGCCACTTTACACCATCTGGGAATCTCAAAAAGGTCAACATGATTTGTCAAACACTATCTTGATAGATGATAGTTCATATTTAAGGGCTTTGTAAATCCTCTAGAATGGAGGTTGTGTATTCCTAGAGCCATTTACACTTCATAATTAAGAAAAATTTCTCAAAGAAACATTAGTTCAATATCTCTTTGACTTAAGTCAAGTTAAATACATGATCATATTAGATTATCTTGATGAAGCACCAATTGTACAAGTTCATGGATTGTATAGATACTTTGAGAATGTTTTTATACATTTTTAAGATGTATGGAGCTATATCATCCTCTAAAAGTTTTTTGGGAATGAAGCTAATCTCTGATAAGGAACCATCTCATTTTTCAAAGCAAGTTGAACAACAAAAAATGAATGAGATAATGAGGAAACCCATACCAAGGAAATGCTCTGCAAAATAGTGTAGTATATTACAATCAATATGCAAGGTGACATCAATGCATGCTATGGAGGCAATCTGTTAAGATTAACAACTAATTGAATTCTTCAATCAATATATTACTGGAAGGTTATAAAATTCATTATGTTACGTATACAGTTGATAATAAATCGCATTTTTCAAACTCAAGTACATGTCCAAATCTCGCGGGGAGGGGGGGGCACTCAATAATAAATGTGACTATCATGTGAGTTCAACATATGGACATATTTAATTCCAATTTTTCTCACATTTTCATATACAAAAGGGTGCTATAGAAACTATTTTTGGAAAAAAATTGCAAATTGAATAGGAAAAGGGTGCATTTTAATAATGAAAAATTCACAAATATGGGCTTTTACAAATAGGCCTTGAATGCACATGATATATAGGGCTTATACATAGTGACCCCTCTGACATCTAGATTCTCTATTATTATTTGCTACTTTAAAATTTTGGTGGTACTATTTTGAATTACACAATTTTCATGATACACACGAAATTAAATAAATTAATTTAATACATTAATGATGTTATAACACATTGTTAGCTTAGTTCTTACATTGGTATCAACGTAAGTTCATAATCTAGGATCTTGCTAAACCTAGTGTTTATAATACAAGGCTTAGAGTATTCAAAGAATTGTGCTAAACTTAGTACTTTATGCTAAAAGAAATGAACAAAACGTTCACATAAAGGAACTAACAAAACAAAAACCTAGGACAACAACTCTACAATGCCAAGGATATCTTCAAGGCATTTGGACCCTCTTTGGATCCAAGCAAGTCACAAATTTGGAAATCTAATCTTTCAATTACCATTGGAGGTTAAATTCAAGTTCAATAGACATCAATACTCATTATAAGACTCTAGAGTTCTAGGTCTTTGGATATATATTCTCACTTGGTCTCACAAGAACAAAGTCACCATTTTTACATCCACCAATGGATGGAATGTATTTTTCGGCTTGTTACGTTGTGGAGCGCAACAAAAGGGGTCTTCTAAACCCATCATACCCATGAAAACTTCTTTGTCATTTTGTTTGTGGACAAAATCCTATACATGTATTTGAACTTTGCATAATGGGTTCAGATAATGTCTTGATCATGTTTTTCAAATATTTTATCACTAGCATTATGTATATAGTATAAGGGTCTAGTGAGCCTTTCTCAATCCAATGCTTATCCCAATATTGTATGTAGTCCTTTCTACCACTAACCACCACTAAGACTAAGATGGTAATAGTTATTTAGTCTAAGTCAATATTTGATAAAATGGGAAAATCCCAATCCCCATAAGAAACAATGGAGTCCCGTGAACCTTTATAAGATTTTGTCAAAGCCCCCTCATGTGGCATATCAAATGGGAAAATCCCAATTCCTATAAGAAACAATGGAGTCCTGTGAACCTTTATAAGATTTTGTCAAAAACCCCTCATGTGACATATCATTGGAAAGATCTCAAATAGTAGAGTCTAAATCTACAATCTTAGACAAATTTGGAGTTTGTATGTTTGATATATAGCAAGAATAAGATTATAGTTTCATTCCCAAAATGCAAAAATCTTCCCACTTTATCTACTATTGACAGTGAGCACCATTTTTTAAGCATTCACACATTTGAAGAACCATTGGTTCCCCAACGAGTAACAAAGGTTCTACAAGAGCATCTCTTTTCCACAACTCTATGCCACTTCCCTTTCACATCCAATGATTTTGTGTATGATTCGTGTATGATTCATTTTGTATTGCATTACTGGAATGTCATTCTACATGAGAAAACAAAAATTCAATGGCTTAGAATGTCCAATAAGTCTATCTTGTCCTTCACACAAGTAACCATCAACAAACCCTTTGAAGTATGGAACCTCTATTATTAGAAAAGGTGCAGGCCTTGAGCTTGTGCATCCGTTGAAGTTTTTCATAAGATGACGTAGAGTAAGTGTGTGACTTGTCCTCAACTACACTAAGAAACGACTAAACAATTCATCAATGTCTTTATGGGTATGACCAACAATGCATCAATGTCTTCATGGGTATGACCAACCATAAAGAAACGCATCTCTATGATTAAGAAAGCTCACCTTGCCACTAGTAAGGGTAGGTATGAAAAACCATATCTATTTTGCTCTTTGAGCCACAATTGTCTAACTGCATTAGGAGGCATGGTGGAAGCTTTTTGAAACTTGAAGTGGATATATTCGATGTACTGAATGTTACACATTTGAGAAGCTCACATGGAGTATTTAAAGCTATGTACAAGGTCACCATACTCATGCTTATCTTTGTTAGATATCAATGCTCCACTCTCGTGTAACTACATGAAAACCAGCTAACTCTACTTGTAAGCCCCCCATATGAGGAAAAGGCATTTGAGTAGCTCGGTTATCCGGTAGGTCCTAGTTTGGATACCAAATGGGGGCCATGTGTGGCCTGATGGCTGGATGACTTCAGATAGAGTTGGCACACCACCAACTAGGCTACATGCAAGTGTGGGAAGGCATCCCATGACTAACCGCATTGAGGGTAGATGGAGCATTTCTCGAGGCAGCAACCCACTCTCAGGTTGTGGGGCCCGTTTAGAGCCTCAAATGATCCCGGATGGCTCTGGGCCGAACAGTAACCATAGGTTAGTTGCTCTATTTTGTGCCACAGTTCTATTGTGTGGTCGGTGGCCTATTTCCGACCCCCAGTCGATCGTTTTGGGTAGACTGGGTCGGTCACCCAATTGGGTCTAACCAACTACGACTAGTGGCTATATAAGTGCAAGCCCGTGAAGCCCATTTCATCACTGGCTATAGCAACCCTGATTCCTTAGCATCCAGCCTCGTCCTCTACTGTTTCCAGCAAGCCATCGAAGCTTCTCTCACAGGAGTGCACGGCTGGGAGGCAGCGCCATCTATTGTATCAGTTTTACAATAATCAAATTTTTGATTCTCCATACTATCTGCTTTTCTCTCTTGCGTACGAGATCCTGTTATCTGTTGAGCATAGATGTTGTATTGTTTTCTTACATGGTATCAGAGCTTGGGCTCTAGCAACAAGATTTGGTAGTGTGTTTCTGTTTGCGAGCAGATTGTGAGAGATGGCCCAGCCTACAAGACTGCCAATCCCACCGTTCAGCGAAAGAAAAAAGTTGGACGGCACTAGCTATCCACTTTGGAAGTTCAAAATGAAGACCATCCTAAGCGCATACGAGCTTTGGGATACTGGTACTGGGGTGGACCTGAAGTCGGTTTCGATTTCGAATCTAGCCAATGCAGCACAACAGATAGTACCAACTACGGATGAGATTCTTGCATGGACAAGAAGAAATGCAAATGCAATGTGTTCTATTTTCTACACTGTAAGTGATTCTATCATGGCATTAATTCAACATGTCACCACAGTGGAGGAGGCATGGACGGTCTTGAAAAATCAATACGAGACCACAAATCAGACGTAGATTCAGAATCTAGAGACTCAACTCGCAAACGAGAAACTGTGTGAGTCTGAAATGGCAGAAAAGTTCATCACCAAGGTGAAGAATCTGTGCCATCAGATGATTGCGATTGGCATCACCATCACCAGTGAGAATCTAGCACAAAGGTGCATACAGATTCTCCCACCAAAGTACGACGGTCTTGTTACGGCGCTGAATACGCAGAATAAAAATCTACCCCTTAACTTTGAGGATTTCAGCGTGATGATTCTGGAGGAGGAGATGTGTCAAAAGACCAGGACTGGAGAAGATTCGGCTTTCTTGGCTGGATCAAAGAAAGGTAAGGGTAAGGACTTTGGTAACCCATCTTCTTCTAATGATAAAAACAGAAAGAAGAAGATCAAGTGCTTCTATTACAACAAGGCAGGGCACAAGCTGAATGAGTGCCGAAAGAAGATTGCAGATGAGAAGAACGGAGTAAAGAAAGAGTCCATCAATAGCACGTAGGCAGTACCAGCAGAGCTGTTCATAGCCATTGAGGAGATTTGCATGGAGGCAGTTCATGTACCCGCAAATGAACCTTGGATTATTGACAGTGGTGCATCATGCCACATGACCAATCGGTTGGATTGGTATACCTCTCTACATTCGATAAGGAATGACATCTTGGTAGTAGTTGACAATGATGCAAAATGTCCAGCAAAAGGAAAAGGTATGATTGCTCTCAAGTCAGATGGAGTTGTAAAATAGTTGTTCGATGTTTTTTATGTGCCAGATATCAAGAGGAACTTGTTTCTGTTTCTGCGATCATGGATCGGGACCTCAAAGTTCACTTCGATAAGAATGGTACACAGATTTTGGATCTTCAAGGGAAGGTCATTGGTAAAGGTACATGGTGCAACAACATCTATGAACTCTCAACTTTCAATGCTCGAGCTGATGTGAGCAACACTAAGCTGTGGCATGAGAGGTTTGGTCATCTAAACCTTAGTTCTTTAAAGGAGATGCATAAAAGTGGAATGATTGTAGACCTACCAAAAATTACAAATTTGCCCGATGTATGTGAAGCTTGCATGATGGGCAAGTAGCATCAGCAGCCCATTCCTAAAGAGCCAACAGGGCAAAGGCTCCTCTAGAGCTCGTTCACACGGACCTCTGCGGAAAGATGGAGATGGAAGCTTTGGGTGGTTCCTACTACTTCATGACGCTGATCGACGACTATAGTAGAAGGATATGGATATACTTCCTGAAGACTAAAGACTAGGATTTTAGTAAGTTCAAAGAATGGCATGCAATGGTCGAGAAAGAAACGGGGAGGAAGGTGAAAAGTTGAGATCAGACAGAGGTGGAGAGTTCACATCAAGTGAATTCAAAAGTTACTGCAAAAGTCATGGGGTCAAGAGGCAAAAACCCCCACCACATACATCACAGCAAAATGGAGTAGCAGAACGCAAGATGCGCGTCATCTGCAAAATGGGCAGGAGTATGATGAAAGGGAAAGATTTGCCAAAGACTTTCTGAGCTGAAGCATGTAACACGGCAATTTACATTCTGAATCATAGCTACACGAAGGCTGTGAACGAGATGACTTCACTGCAGGCCTTTTCTAGTAAGAAACCTTCAGCTGCACATTTCAGAGTTTTTGGATGTGACTGTTTTGTGCATGTCCCTGATGCTAATAGGACCAAAATGGGAACCGAAGAGCCGGAAGTGTATTTTCTTGGGCTACAGTGAAGAGGCAAAGGGTTACCGTCTCTATAACCCTATTACCAAGAAGGTGATAGTAAGTTGCGATGTGGTCTTCTCAGAACAGCCGCATCAATTGGAGGAGGATGCTTCCTTCCTAGACAACTAGGTTCAGGATATCCATCCAGTACAACCACCAATAGCAGACTGAACTCCCCCAATGATGCTTGGGAGGATTCAAGATAAAGAAGAGGAAGAAGAGCCTGCAGAACCACAACGGCAACGGCCATTCTCGAAGTGGGTAAAGCAGCTTTTGGATGGCAGAGAACCTCCAACCATTGAGGAGGAACGATTTGGACACCGCCGGTCTAAGAGATTAGAGGAGCAAAGAAGGGCACAGGAACACTTGGTCTACGCTTTGATGACAGAGGTGATCCGTGCTGAAGAACCCATGTCTTGAAGAGGCAGAGGGTGATGATAGGTGGATGTAGGCTATGCAATCAGCGTATGGCTCCATAATGAAAAACAATACTTGGGACCTTGTGGATCGTCCACCAAAACGCAAGGTAATCGGCACCAAGTGGGTGTATAAAACCACTTAAGTCCGACGGCACATTGGATAAGTACAAGGCTCGGCTCATGGCAAAAGAATTCGCACAGGTACATGGTTTTGATTATCAGGATACTTTTGCTCCCACAGCTTGACTAACCATAATTCGCAATGTTTTGGCTTTAGCTGCCCAAGGAAGTTGGCCCATGTTTCAGATGGATGTAAAATACGCCTTTCTGAATGGAGATCTCAAGGAGGAGGTATACGTGGAACAACCACCAGGTTTTGAGATCCTCGGTTTAGAAGGTAAAGTTTATAAACTAAAGAAGGCACTTTACGGGCTAAAACAGGCCCCACGAGCATGGTACCAGTGGAATGATGCCTGCTTTCTACAAAATGGGTTCAGGAGGAGCCCATCTGATGCAAATTTGTATATCTTTAGAGAAGGAGGCAGGTGTATGATCGTGGTCCTTTATGTGGACGACCTTGTCATAATAGGGAACCATGAAGAGAAGATCTCATAGACAAAGCATTTGCTAGGAAGAGAGTTTGAAATGACAGACCTCGGACTGATGCATTTCTGTTTGGGGATTGAAGTTTGGCAAGAGCCAAAACAGATCTTCATTTCACAGCGGAAGTATGCTAGAGAGATATTGAAGGCATTTGGCATGGCTGCAGTTGGTACCCCTATGGAGGTTGACATGAAGCTCTCAAATGAGGATTCATCACCACTGGTGGATGAAGCAAAGTACAGAAGGCTTGTGGGCAATTTGATTTACTTGTGCAACACATGGCTGGACATCAGTTTTGTGACTGGTGTACTAAGCAGGTTTTCCAATAAGCCCTGGGAGAACCATTGGAGGACAGGGATGCGGGTGCTGAAATACATCAAAGGCACACTTGATTATGGCATCACCTATACCAAGGGCAACATCTTGACCGGATTCTGTGACTTGAATTGGGCAAGAGACGTGGACAGCAGGAGATCAGTGACAGGTTACTATTTCTCACTTGGATCTGGAGCTGTGTCATGGGTCAGCAAGAAGCAACCCATAGTTGCTCTTTCTTCTACCGAGGCTGAGTACAAATTAGCATATTTTGCTTCTTGTGAGGCAGTGTTGTTAAGGAGGATTTTAGGGGACATGGGTGCAGTGTAGAACAAGCCTACACAGTTATCATGTGATAATCAGAGTTGCATGGCAATTGCAAAGAACCCTGTGTTCCATGCTCGCACAAAACACATTGAGATTCAATATCACTTTGTATGCGAGCTCATCATGGATGGAGAGGTCGACTTCGTGTACTGTTCGACTACAGAGAATGTTGCAGACATCTTCACGAAGGCTCTTGGAAGAGACCTGCTGGAGAGGCATCTTCATCGACTTGGCATTGGGCTGAAAAAGTAAGTTGACTTGCGGGTGGACATTGAGGGGGGGTGTTAGATATCAATGCTCCACTCTCATGTAACTACGCGGGAACCAGCTAACTCTACTTGTAAGTCCCCCATATGAGGAGAAGGCATTTGAGTAGCTCGGTTATCCGGTAGGTCCTGGTTTGGACACCAGATGGGGGCCATGTGTGGCCTGATGGCTAGATGACTTCAAATAGAGTTGGCACACTGCCAACTAGGCTACATGCAAGTGCGCGAAGGCATCCCATGATTGACTGCATTGAGGGTAGAGGGAGCATTTCTCGGGGCAGTCCACTCTCGGATTGTGGGGCCCGTTTGGAGCCTCAGATGATCCCGGATGGCTCTAGGCCGAACGAACACCGTAGGTTCTCTATCGTGTGGTCGGTGGCCTATTTCGGGACCGACCCCAGTCGATCATTTTGGGCGGACTGGGTCAGTCACCTAATTAGGTCTAACCGACTACAACTGGTGGCTATATAAGAGCAAGCCCATGAAGCCCATTTCATCACTGGCTATAGCAACCCTGATTCCTTAGCATCTAGCCTCCGTCCTCTACTGTTTCTAATAAGCCATCGAAGCTTCTCTCACAGGAGCACACGGCTGGGAGGCAGCGCCATCTATTGTATCAGTTTTATAGTAATCAAATTTTTAATTCTCCACACTATCTGCTTTTCTCTCTTGCGTACGAGATCTTGTTATCTGTTGAGCATAGATGTTGTATTGTTTTCTTACAATCTTCTCTGTAAAGTTTTGGTATGCATACCAAAGACTAAGTGAAAAATGTCCATATGCTTCGTGTCCATGTCCATGTGTTAGTATTCCAATCAATGATATTGGCAACAACTGATGTGACTTATTGATATCTTTTGCCTTCACATTGAGCCTTAGTATGGTTGTCCTCTGTTGATCCATCTTATCATGTAGGATGCATAAGACTTGTTGAGGGTCCTTCTCTAATACGGTAATGCCATGAATAGTATACCTGCCAGCAACTCACTTTTGGTTTCATATGTTCTCTCCTCTCATCAAGTAGCTTTTCACATTCTAATGGTATCTTGGTTGTACCCAATCTGAACTTGATTGCACTACAAAGGCTACACTTTGAAAATGTGCTTGTATGAGAATTAAAGACGCTTGAAATCTGTGTTCCAAATTCTATTGAACGTCAATTTTGGCACCAAATCGTACCCCAAGGTCTTCATGGTTAGATTAATCTCATGCATGATGTCCACTTGTTTGTACATATCTGGAACTACATGCTGTGTTTCTCTTGTACCATCCATTGTTGTTTGAGATTTATGAGGCATCATTTCTATGTTATTGTTTGCAAAGTCACGCATTACAGCTCTTGCCATTTCCACATGTCTTGTTGAAGGTTTTGTAGCTTTTTCACATGCAAGCCATTTTTGCAACCTTCAAGCAAATCAAAAGCAATATTTCACACTACTATATAAGTAATCGATGGACAAGGTAAACATATGCATCATGATTTTATTGAGTGGTCACTAATGGCAATTTGGTTCCTAGGTGATTGACGAAATAGAACAATTTCTTTGGGATGGGTAGGTCACTAAATGACTCATGAGAAAATGGGGGGACGATATTCAAAGAAGTTGGGCATTTTCCTGGGGGGGTTCACCTCACAAAATTCTAGTATACCACATGCATTCAAAGGAGGGGTATTTTAATGGAACTTTTGGCAAAAATTTAACATATTTACAATAACAAGTGGGTTTTTTAATTCAACTTTAGAAAAAAATCCGTTAGTTCATAAGTAAAGAGGGGTATCTTTTATTGGGGGAAATTTTTTAGTTGAGGGGTTTCTTTGTACCCCTTAAACGCACGTGATACCTAGGATTTCTTAGTAGTGTACCCCTTGAGGAATTTTCTTTATGGATGTCCTTGATATATTCGGATTGCAAGTTTCTACATTTTGAAATTGGATCCTATCAAACTATTGTTGCTCCATACTTCCTATCTATTCCCTCATCAAGTTGCCACCACAACTAGAATGATGCGAGCTATGGAGAATCATGTGCTTCTAGGCCAAAAAAGTGTGGGAGCCATAGAGAGACACAGAGCTTTTGAAGGAGATGGCACTGTTAACCAATTGTGGAAGTCACGACACCTGAGAGCCAGTCTCAGTGTCCAAGGATAGAGAATACTGATATCCACTAGCTCCTTTGGTGGATGTTGTAACCAATATTCTAACCATTGCTAAGCAAGGAAATCTACATCTGGGTCTACAATGCCTAGTTCCTCAAAGTTGAGCCTGTAATGTTTGAGTTGTAAAGGAGGCTCGGTCCACTTGGTGGTCAGAATTTTGCAAACTTCAAGCACATGATGCCACATGTCGATGGCCTCCGTAACTACCAATCCCATTAAATTCTTAACAATCATAGCAATTTTGTTTAATACATAGGTAAAGTATCCATAGTCAATTGGGGTAAATTCTTTTTGTGTGCATGATCTCCTGACACTTAATTTTGAATGTCTCCCTCTAGTGCTTGACCTTGTCTTTTACTACTAGAACCAACTCATGGCAAGACTCATCATAAATTGAGTCTTCGTCTACCAAGTCACCCAATTGTTTTGTTTGATGCAAGAGCCGGAACTTAATGTTGCCAACGTTCTATTGAGGGTAACTCTAGAATTCTATGTGTCACCAAGTAATGAATCTCTCAGGTCAAAAGAGCAAAAGGCCATAGGGGCCATGCATAGGAAAACCTGTCAAAAAATCATGTGCGACCCGACTGTTGGTATGTGCTCTACGGATGTTTGAATGGCTGTCTCCATAAGACGTGGTGGAGAATCTGAGTATCTATTTCAACACAACATCCTAGGGAAGAGGAGCCTGCAACAATTGGCTCTATAGTGCTAGCACCTAGATCCTAAGAGAATAATTTTGAGCCTCGTCGTCATCGAAAGCCCTCCATCTGGACCCCAAGTTTTTAGCAAGAGATAGTACGAGCTTATGCTGAGCCATCAAAACACAGTTAGCTTAAAGATGAGGTGAAATGTTGGCCTCTAGCTACTGCACGAAGGCGATTCAAGTCTAAGTATGCGAGCACTAGCAACCCAACTGCTACCACTGAGGAGGTCCCCACCTCTTAAACACATGAAATGATGCCATGTGTCCTCTTCCTCCTAAACCCATCCCTAATTCTTTTTTTGTTAGCACATGGTGGGATGGGAATAGGATAGAAATATGCATGGGACCACTTGGGACCACCTTTTCCCATTCCCATCCTATTTCTTCCCATGTGCTAAGGTCCTTAGAATGGGCTTGGTCCCCTTGCTTTTGTGAAGTGTGTGAGTCTCATTCTAGTAGGCTAGATAGTGTGAGCCTTGCTACTCTTAGTCATTGTTGTGCCTCAAGCTAAGAGAGAGAGAGAGAGAGAGAGAGAAGGATTGTTGCATGAGAGCATAGTTTAGCTACGACTGTTTGTAACCAGCTGTGACCTATTTTATAATACTAGTTACCTTCATGTGGTTGCACCCACGTAGCACAAACCATGTGAGAGTTACCAAACATCTAACTTCTATACCCAAGAATCGAGTAGGTTCCACTTGCCAAGCAAACTTCGAAGTGTAAGAGAGAGCATCTTTTGCTCGTGTACTGTTCCTGTCCCAATATTGTGCACTCACCAAGCACCATCAACCGAGGGGTGATAGGAAAAGACCGTCAACCTATGATCCTCCATTGTCACTCTCAGGAGGAGTACAGGGCCTCACAAGATCTCCTTACATATACTCAACTTTGGATTGAAATAAGAGCAGAACCAAAAGCTTTGATACCATGTTGAATAGGATGATTGTTATTGTACACCTTCTCTATTATATACATCATGCTCATGCAATATACACGAGACATACTAGAATTTTTCTAAGTCCATAAGGACATATTCACTTTAAATATATAGACCTGTATGGGTTCAAATACTATAGCTAACCAATTATACCACGTACACCTATATACACCATGTATACAAGTCAATAGACCACACAATGTATCATAAAATGCAAAAACATCTTTATTAAATCCATCATGTTCATGCAATAAGGTTTTTTTTAAGTCCACTAAGGACATATTCACTTTGAACAATCTATGGTCCTATAAGGGTTATAAGGATAACTCTACCCCCCTATACCATGTACAATATATACATCACGTGCACAAGTCAATAGACCATTGGTGTGTTATTTTTTGGTTCTAAATAAACAAAATTATACTTCACATGCAATTTCGTTATGGATGCATACGTCATTATCAATGTGATTTCTGCTCTAGCAAAGCAAACTTACAAGCAAAGTCCATTTTCTTTGAAGCATGTTTCACATTGTACAATACATGTTGTCAGTGGTATATAGTAACTTATCCAATTGATATGCTTTTGTAAGTAATTGCAAAGCATCATATTTTAAAATACATGCTCACGAAATTCTTAAACTTGATCATAATTGGCTTTTAAATCTATAAGAAAGATGCTATAAGTGAAGCACATATTATAATTGCTCATTTTCATTTCTAGTGTGACTTTAGTCTTCAAGCTTCTTGAAGTTGTGTACGAAAAACTACAAGTCTATTTTTCCATGGATGAAAAAGAGTTTACTGTGCTAAGGAAAGAAGAAGAATGAAAATGTAAATTTCATTGAAGAATGCAAAGATATTTTGGAATGCTTCCTTTTGTGTATTTGTGTACAATGTCTTGAAACAATTTTCAACTTCCATGAATTAGAACACAAATTGGCAAATGAGAAGACATTGGTTCTACGAGGGGGTGAGAGATTAGGGACGTTTGTGCTATTTACTCCTATTGCTTAAACCACACGCTCCACCTTGTTATATAATTTACTAACAAAACTCTCAAACGTTTGTGCCGTAAAACGGCAAAAGAAAATATGTTTGGAAGCCAATCACTCATACCTTATCAGAGCCAGGATTCGATCCTGGGCCTGTGGGTTATGGGCCCACCACGCTTCCGCTGCGCCACTCTGATTTGCTACAATTCCGATTTATTTTTAATTATATATTTTCAAGTAAACTCCTTTTCTTGTACCAAATCGATCTGCGAACGTTAACTCTGAAGAGATGTAATAGCAACTGAGCGCGCGCTGAGTCGCCGACAAAAGAAAACCAGGCGAGAGTCACAAAAGGCGCTCGGGGAGCCTGGAGGCAGGCAAACGCAGGAAACACACGTCCGCTGTAATATAAAACAACCCGAAGGGATTCGCACGGGGAATCATCCATTAAGCTCAACTATCGTAATCGAATTTTCCATTGTTCTTCATTCTGTGTTGCGGGACGGCCAATACGATGGAAGGTTGTAAGGTTCTTAGCCCATGTAATAAAAACTTACAAGTTCCAACCTTACTGCAGCCGTAAGAAAAAGGCTCATTGTCTCCGGACGTGAATGCGGGTCTAGTAAAGCTGTCCCTAAAAAGATACAGCCTCTTAACAGTTGGTGACTGGCGCCCAATAACTATGCTGAATACTTCCAATGGCCCAAGATCTATGCTCCTCTGTGGTGGATGTGGAGCAGAACGGCTTGACTATACCAGCGAGCAAATTCTCCTATTAGATGGGAGTATCTTATGAAGGGGCTCGGATTTGGTGTTGAATTCTGCAACATGGTGTCGTCTTTGTTTGGAAATCCTTCAGCAAGCAGTGGGCCTGAAATTTGAAGGCCTGCCCTAACCTTCATATTGAAAGACATTGGCCTTCAAAAATAAGCAAATAAGGGTAAATACATATATTTATATGCAAAAATTTGAAACCTTTTTCAATTGTTGGCCTTCATTTGCAACTTGAAATTTTTCATTGGCCTTCCCTAGTTCCCTAGAATGCCTAAAGGGCTTTGAAGCCCGTTGAAGGCTTCAAATTTCAGAGCGGTTGGGTCTATTAGGCAAGGGTGCCTTCTAGCCCCACTGCTCTTTGGTATTGGCACAATTCCTATGATGGATATGCTTAAACTGGCAATTAGTCGAGGTTGCCGTCAGGAGACCAATTGAGCTCTCAACTCTTTGCAAACGATATGGTCTCTTTCTCCCAGGAAAGTATTCTTAACCTTTTCCTAATTTAGGTTTTTTTTGTCTTGCTTTGGGGTCCAAGTGTAGCTCAAGTCATCAGAACAAACTAGGGACCCCCTCCCATTTGGTTTCAAGTACAGGTAGTAAAAAGAGGCGAAATCACTCGTTTTCCAGGAGCCTTTGGATTTGAGTCTCCTGCAAAGTTTAGCTGGTTCAAAGATAAAATCAAGGAAATACTAAAACGTTGGCACGAGATGATCTTGGGATGGAATGCACAAACCATCATACTTGGATGCACGGCCACAACCTATGTGACTTCAATATGAAACTTCGTGAAAGGAAACTAGAGCCTAGAAGTGGAACAATTGCTAAGATCATTTGTGTGTAACCCATGTGTTGTAGGGATCTTGGAGGAATGCCCAAGGAGACTCCACTCCCAAGCCATTCCTTGTGAGAGCTTTGCAAGCATGAGCCTAACACTTGTGTCACTAAAGTGTACATTGTCTACCACATTGTGTCAATGTGATTCCACATGAATGAAGGAGGAGAAGAGGAAGAGAAGAAGGAGGGGAAGAGAAGGGCAAAGGGAGTGGAAAGGAAGGGGACGGTGAAGGGGGTAGAGTGGCAATCACAAGACAACACACAATAGCATTCGTATTCCAAAAGTTGCAAGTAGACAATGAAGACCAAAGTCAAAATTTTGGCCATTTATACATTCCACCTTTTGAAGGGAGGGCTAACCCTGTACTCTCTTTTTACAAGAACTTGGGCCCATACGGATCAAGGTGGATATCATATTGCCTACCTCGCATCCTCTCCTACTTCTCTGCTTAATCTTTACTAATACTTGGCACTTGCATGAATTGTTAACCATGGCACTTAACATGCCCCCCTTCCTGTTCACAATCCATCCCTCGATTGTGTGCAGTGCATGATGTCTAATTTGAGCGCGTTGTTCATGATGCATTCCCGATCGAGTAATCTATGGGGGATTCTACAAAATGGATGGAAAGGCTTCCAAAAGTGTGTCTTGAATATGTCTTTAAAGGTTTGAATATGATGACCAAGAAGATTTCGGACGTAGAGACCTGTATAGGCGCACTACTTGGCAAAATTAGGGCCCAGCGTTGAGGTCAAATACTATTTCTGAGCGTACCCGTTGAAGATTTTCCTCTTCAGTAGGCACTTGAGTGGGATTGCCCCACTACAAGACATGGGCCTCTTTCCGACCTCGAGGGGTTCACTCAATAATTTATGTGACTATCATGTGAGTTCAACATAAGGGAATATTTAATTTCATTTTTCCTCACATTTTCACATACAAAAGGGTGCCAAGAAAGGTAATATGGAAAAGAATTTAGAAAAGGGGTGCATTTTATTAATGAAAAATTCACAGATAAGGGGTTTTATTAATGGACCTTGTTTGCACACGATATATAGGGTTCATGCATAGTAGTGACCCCCCCCAAGTTTTCGACATCAGTATCAATGCTAAATACGAAGATTCTGTTTTTTAACGAGTGGAAAGTGTTCGAAACTCCATCGATGTGGATGTTGCAAAGAAAGCATTGGTATGGGCGTCGGTGTCATTGTCAGTAAAATATACATGACAATGTCAGTATAGGCGTCCGTATATACTGACACTACAGTGTCAGTACAAGTGTGTGCTGGTATATACCGACGTTTTTACAGAAGTTTTTAAAAAATTATGCGGGGTAGGATGGGGCTTGTTTGAGTCCCATCCTACACCACATAATTGTTTATCCATTAAAATCACGATTAAATGTGATACAAATATAGAGGTGTGCATTATAATTTTGCAATGAAAGTCTACAAAGTAATGTCAATATGCTACAAAATGGCAAATCCGCCAAAGTAATGCGCTACAAAATGGCAGAAGTGGGCTGAACTCCAAAATGGCAAATCCGTCGAGGTGCGCATTCTACTACAAAATGCCAAATTTGTGCCTTGGCAGATTTTCCATTTTGAAAAGAACAATATTTCAAAGTGGCAGAGAGAAGAATCTCCCTGCCTCCGCATCGCTCATGGATACGACAAACTCATCGGGACTCCCAACGAAGCCATGGGCTGCTAGCAAAGGAGTTGCCCAAGGGGTAGTCACAGTGGTAGGCCCGCTGCACGTGAGGCAGCTTGGTTGCATAAGCTACTTTATGATATGCATCAGTCTACAGATGGGCCATTTGTCATTTATTGTGACAACATGAGCAGTATACACTTGGCAAATAACCCAGTCTATCATGCTAGAACAAAGCACATTGAGGTGCATTATCAGTATGTGTGGGAGAAGGTTCTATTAGGTTTTATTGATCTAGTTTATGTTAGCACATAGGATCAGGTAGCTGACATATTCACGAAGGCATTGGTTGCAGAGAAGCTACGCAAGTTCAGAGACCTGCTTGGTGTGCAGGAATTGGGATTGAGCTCGAGGGGGAGTGTTGAGATATCGAGCTCCACTCGTGATATGCCAGGGTGACCGTTGTGCATTTATGTCACCAACTTGGTAGCTGTAGATGCGGTTGGTACACCGCCCATGAATAATACCTGGATGACATTTATCCTTATGTACTCTAGTTAGTGCCTCAGTTAGTATGCCACCTTATTTAGATGAGTTTGGTTTGAGACCCACATATAGAGTTCACCTATTCTTTTGTACTAAGAGAGATCATCATTTGTGTGTAACCCATGTGTCGTAGGGATCTTGGAGGAATGCCCAAGGAGACTCCACTCCCAAGTCATTCCTTGTGAGAGCTTTGCAAGCATGAGCCTAACACTTGTGTCACTAAAGTGTACATTGTCTAGCACATTGTGTCAATGTGATTCCACATGAATGAAGGAGGAGAAGAGGAAGAGAAGAAGGAGGGGAAGAGAAGGGCAAAGGGAGTGGAAAGAAAGGGGACGGTGAAGGGGGTAGAGTGGCAATCACAAGACAACATACAATAGCGTTCGTATTCCAAAAGTTGCAAGTAGACAATGAAGACCAAAGTCAAAATTTTGGCCATTTATACATTCCACCTTTTGAAGGGAGGGCTAACCCTATACTCTCTTTTTACAAGAACTTGGGCCGATACGGATCAAGGTGGATATCATATTGCCTACCTCACATCCTCTCCTACTTCTCTGCTTAATCTTTACTAATACTTGGCACTTGCATGAATTGTTAACCATGGCACTTAACATGCCCCCCTTCCTGTTCACAATCCATCCCTCGATTGTGTGCAGTGCATGATGTCTAATTTGAGGGCGTTGTTCATGATGCATTCCCGATCGAGTAATCTGTGGGGGATTCTACAAAATGGATGGAAAGGCTTCCAAAAGTGTGTCTTGAATATGTCTTTAAAGGTTTGAATATGATGACCAAGAAGATTTCGGACGTAGAGACCTGTATAGGCGCACTACTTGGCAAAATTAGGGCCCAGTGTTGAGGTCAAATACTATTTCTGAGCATACCCGTTGAAGATTTTCCTCTTCAGTAGGCACTTGAGTGGGATTGCCCCACTACAAGACATGGGCCTCTTTCCGACCTCGAGGGGTTCACTCAATAATTTATGTGACTATCATGTGAGTTCAACATAAGGGAATATTTAATTTCATTTTTCCTCACATTTTCACATACAAAAGGGTGCCAAGAAAGGTAATATGGAAAAGAATTTAGAAAAGGGGTGCATTTTATTAATGAAAAATTCACAGATAAGGGGTTTTATTAATGGACCTTGTTTGCACACGATATATAGGGTTCATGCATAGTAGTGACCCCCCCTAAGTTTTCGACATCAGTATCAATGCTTAATACGAAGATTCTGTTTTTTTAACGAGTGGAAAGTGTTCGAAACTCCATCGATGTGGATGTTGCAAAGAAAGCATTGGTATGGGCGTCGGTGTCATTGTCAGTAAAATATACATGACAATGTCAGTATAGGCGTCCGTATATACTGACACTACAGTGTCAGTACAAGTGTGTGCCAGTATATACCGACGTTTTTACAGAAGCTTTTAAAAAAAGTATGTGGGGTAGGATGGGGCTTGTTTGAGTCCCATCCTACACCACATAATTGTTTATCCATTAAAATCACGATTAAATGTGATACAAATGTAGAGGTGTACATTATAATTTTCCAATGAAAGTCTACAAAGTAATGTCAATATGCTACAAATGGCAAATCCGCCAAAGTAATGCGCTACAAAATGGCAGAAGTGGGCTGAACTCCAAAATGGCAAATCCGTCGAGGTGCGCATTCTACTACAAAATGCCAAATTTGCGCCTTGGCAGATTTTCCATTTTGAAAAGAACAATATTTCAAAGTGGCAGAGAGAAGAATCTCCCTGCCTCCGCATCGCTCATGGATACGACAAACTCATCGGTACTCCCAACGAAGCCATGGGCTGCTAGCAAAGGAGTTGCCCAAGCGGTAGTCACAGTGGTAGGCCCGCTGCACGTGAGGCAGCTTGGTTGCATAAGCTACTTTATGATATGCATCAGTCTACAGATGGGCCATTTGTCATTTATTGTGACAACATGAGCAGTATACACTTGGCAAATAACCCAGTCTATCATGCTATAACAAAGCACATTGAGGTGCATTATCAGTATGTGTGGGAGAAGGTTCTAGTAGGTTTTATTGATCTGGTTTATGTCAGCACATAGGATCAGGTAGCTGACATATTCACGAAGGCATTGGGTGCAGAGAAGCTACACTAGTTCAGAGACCTGCTTGGTGTGCAAGAATTGGGGATTGAGCTTGAGGGGGAGTGTTGAGATATCGAGCTCCACTCGTGATATGCCAGGGTGACTGTTGTGCATTTATGTCACCAACTTGTTAGCTGTAGATGCGGTTGGTACACCGCCCATGAATAATAGCTGGATGACAGCTATCCTTATGTACTCTAGTTAGTGGCTCAGTTAGTATGCCACCTTATTTAGCTGAGTTTGGTTTGAGACCCACATATAGAGTTCACCTTTTCTTTTGTACTAAGAGAGATTCTTTTGGCTTTCACAACTAAGAAGAGGAAAACTGTTTTCAGCCTCCACTTTTGTGTGTATTCCCCTATTGTGTATGTGAGAAAGCTGTAAGTGAGACTCCTTACTTCTCTCCCACTCTCTTCACAGGTATTGCTAACAATGTTAAACCAAAAGTATGGAAATTGTTAGACAAGCTATTCATACTTTGTGACAAAAAGACCTGGACTGATCATCATGCATTAAGGCAATCAAATATCTTTATGGATCACAAGTGAATTGATAGAGCTTAAAAGCTTATGAAGAAATAGAAGAATGTACAATTCACTCAACCAAAGCAAAGACTTTATGATGTATTCTAAGAAATTTAATACAAAGTCTGAGTTGACTATCTTTTGTTGTAGGACTTGGTTTCCTTTGTAACATTGGAAAATACAATCTAATTTCTTTTCGCTCTTTTGCTTTTTTTTCATCGACTTGCCCTCCTTCTATCTATTTAGCTTCCCATAACCATTCAAGTGTAGAGGACTTATCGTGTGCTAGTGCATATGTAGTGTAAGTGAGAAAGTACCATGCCCTTGAGCACTATTGTCCTGGGCAATAACAAAAAATGTCTAACGTAGATAAATTTTCAATTGATATAGCTTTTTAATTCCACCAATTCACCTAGTAACCACCAAGAAACTATGATAAACATTTAAAGAAATAGATAGCAACCTCTTCATCATTGCTTAACTGTCTATGATAAATAAGGATCTTGGCAAAGGACATCTACTTGATATAGTGTGAAAGAGATAGACAATTGCCCAAGTCCCCTTTCTTTGCTCCCAATGGATATTTTAAGAAATATTTCATCTTCAATATACAGCTACAATATCAAATAGAAAGTAATTAGAAAGTTGTGCTTACCTTCATGTTCTCATCATCTTCCATCATTTCATCTATCCAAAGGTTAGTGCTTCTTTTGCGCTACTCTCTTCTTTTTTGTGCTCCTACCTTTGGTTGTAGATTCATTTGTGTTTTGACGTGATTGAAGGTCTCTCTCTCTCTCTCGTTTCCTTTCTCTTGCATGTGAGAATTCGTGCTCCTCATCTTCTTCTTATGTTCCTTTGTCAAACGTAGTTTGCCATCTACGTAAAAGAAATACCATCTCATACAAAACATAACCTTCACCAAGAAGTGGTTGCTCTTTTGGAAGTGGAAGCGCGAATCGAACAAGCCAACATCTCTTGCTAACCACAACCTCCTTACTCTCTTGGGTCATATAACATGTAACCTTTGGAAAGAGAGTTACATCCACCCGAAATCAGCTTGTGGGACTTGGAGTCAAGCTTCCCCATCTCCTTCAAAAACATGAAAATGGGACACATCCAGTTTCTTACTAAAACCTGCCTCAATGGAGTCACCTTTGGAACAAAATCATTGAAGATCGGCTGAGGATAGAGATATACGTGGCCATATATAAAAGTGGATGAGGAAGGTTGTGCAATGTTTCAACATCATCCTTGCCAACTTCTCCACAGTCCCGTCCTTTTGTTCAAGTCTCCATTCTCTTAAGGGACCCAACATTGGTTGGCTCCTGCTTAATGCCATTTTGCTCTCACCAAAGCATTAGAAGACAACTATTGTCATTTGTGAGCCCAAATAGTCTTCAACTACAATCTAGACTTCTTTAGTGGTCCTTCAACCGAGCAAAGGCTTGGTCCTTAAGGGGTAGAAAATACACCCATGTAAACCTTCTCGCATTGGGTATCAATGGAATTTGATGCGACACATTTCTAGGGGGCCTCCCCATAAGTTAGTGCAACTGCATGAAAACACATCTCTATACTATAGGAAAATACTTTTTAAGGCTTAGAGTTGATCACCCTTACCACAACTATGCACAGATTCTTAGATCATACCCAAATTGAGCTCTTGAGTTAATTCAAAGTAGAATGATAAGAAGAAGAAGGATGTGAAGAATAAGAAGCTTAAGGGTACGTGCCACTACTATAGCAAGAGTGGGCACGTTGTCAAGGACTGTAGAAAGAAATAGTAGGATGAGAAGAACAATACTATAAACTTTTCTTCAAAAGCATTAACATGGTTTAGGTTGAGTTGGAGCTATTAATATATGGGTTGCAATTGAAGAAGTATGCTCCTTAGGTCAAGAAAATGAAAATTTTATAGAAATGTCATGACTTCCCAACCATAGCTCATTCAAAAATTTGATGAACCTATGACTTAAAAAGATGGACGTTTTGTTGCCCTATGATGCAGGCCAAGATTATTGACTACATGGTAAACTTCAAAAATGTCAAGTGAATAAGGTAGAAGATTGGAGGGTTGTTGCACCTTCTAGACATCCCTAGAAGTAAATGGGAGAGTATTTCTATTTTCTTCTAGACATCCCACATGATGCTATCGAGGTGGTGTTGGATAGATTGATGAAGATGCTAAGACCTATACAAAGATGATTGTGATGGATACTAAGTTGGCTCATTAGCTTGTTGAGCAATTGGTTAGACTATAAGAGTTGCCTTATAACCTAGTCAATGATAGAGTTCCAAATTCTCTAGGAACTTCTAGTAGGGAATTTAGAAACCACTTTGAGTACAAGTTTCCAAGAGTCTAATGGGAAAACAAAAAGGGTGAATTAGGTCTTGGAAGATATTCTTTTGGCATGTGTCTATGGAGGCCATCTTTTTGGGAGAAGTATATACCAATGATGGAATTTTCCTACAATAATGCTAAGCTTACAATACTAGCTACATTCCATTCATGCTTATGTATGGATATCAACCCTTATCTCCTTTGATACAACATGGATGGGAAGGGTATTTAGCTGGATGCAGCTAAGTAGCTCTTGTTGGAAATGCAAGATATGTTAGTGACTATGCTAGAATCTATCAGGAGTACTCATGATAGCCCATAATTTTATGCTTATGGATGGTGTTTACCTAGAGACATTTTTTAGGGAATGCGGTTATATTTACAAACACCAAAGTATTTGAAGAGGTTACGATGTTTGGTATAAAGTTATCCCCTAGGTATTGTGGACCTTTCTTAAATTTGACAAAGATTAATGAGGTTGTATATGAACTAGATTGATTGCACACGTAAGAGCTCACTCCTTCTTTCATGTCAATAAATTGAAAGAGCGGCTCTGATGCTTGAGGCTCTCATTTTCCCCTAAGAGCTTGTGGAAGTTGAGGATTTGACATATTTTCCGCATAAAACTGAAAGAGTTATGAATTTCAAGGAAAGGGAACCTAGGAATAAGTTAACTATAGAGTTCAAAGGTAAGTGGAAGGATAGGTTTGAGGAGGAATCAAGATTAGGAGTTAATTGCTAGTTGTAAAAGAACTTTTCCAATCTCATTTAAGAGGATATGCTTAAAAGAGGGGAATAATTTTATGTACCTAGATGCTAATCCTTGGATTAGTAGATTTATTCTAGTAGGGTTAGTGGGCCTTGGGATGACATGAAGCTAGCTAGAGGACTTGAATACTTCAAAGGGCCAATCAGCTATATATAGCCAAAATGCTTTCCATAAAGATGGATGCTCTTCTATATAAGTGTGGCCAAGGATATTGTGTTGATATTCAATGTATACACACCAATGGATGGTTTAGTCTATATTTTAGGCATAGATTTCTGCTCCTACATGGTGGATCACATGATGTTTTGTCGATGATTTCTTGGGAATGGGTTTCAATGGTATAGGAGGATGCCATAGCCTTGGGGGGGGTTCACCTCACAGGATTTTAGTGTACCACGTGCATTCAAAAGGAGGGGTAATTTCATTCATCTTTTTTATAGGAATATTACAATATTGAAGAGGGGTTTTAAAATTCAAATTTATGAAAAAATCACTTAGTTCATAAGTAAAGAGGGGTGTTTTTATTGGGAGAGAGACTTTAGTTGAGGGGTTTTTTAGATACCCCTTGAGCACATGTGATACGTAGGGTTTGCTAGTAGTGCAACCCTAGAGGCCACAATTATAGGCAAGGGCTTGTGAGTGTCTGATCTCTAGTAAACATGCTTAGGGATGGGAGTCACCACCTCTTGATTACCCTTTTTCTTTTTTTGGTTGTAGTTTTGGATTGTGCTTATGGCTAGACCCTAGAGGGGATTTCACCACTAGTCAACACTCTCAATGCCTATAGCCTTGAAAACTGCTTCAATTGACCCCAAATAACACCTCAAAGCCTACATAGAAACCACAAAAAAGCACCTTAATTATGGCTGAACCCTACCTTAAAACTGAGGTGTAGGTTCAGATAGTCATTATCCTATCTTTAGTCTAATTATTTCTCTTACATTGCTAAGATTCCATGTATGAGTATAGCCATAAGGCAAGACCTTCCAGGGATCCATTTTTGCAAGATGCAATCATTGAGGTGTCCCAGATGATGTGGTGAAGTGATGGTTGCTTGCATTGAAAATATATATATATATAATTTCTCGAGACAAAAGTACTCTTGCCTTTTGACTTAGGACCTTGAATTCAAATATCAGGGTGTGTTCCCCCCCACCCTCTCGCCCAAATAAAATATATCTTATTAAAAATATTGAGAAGAAGATATAGATTAGTAATCCTTGAGATTCTTGCCCAATCAAAAGGGGTAGTATGCTACCATGTAATGTGCTTCTCATGATCTCAACTCACTATCTAGGTTGTCATTTTGCTAATTAGATTTCGATTATAACAAATGAAATAAAGCGTTGTATGGCAAATTTTGAAATGCATACCATACTTCGAAGTGTCAAACACATCCATTGACGGATCCACACACCTATCCTTCTTGAATATACGATCCATAGTGTCTCATAGCTGTTTTGAGAAGGTTGTGACTTTCATCCTCTCACCAAATCACTGCTTCGGAGTCAAAGACCAATAGGAGGACTTATTGGAAGGGATGTTTGCCTCGTATTCTCTTACCCATTTCTATGTGGGCCATTTCTTTGAGAACTTATCATGGTTGTTCCCATGTGAACTACACACCTTTCTTAGCACAATCTTGGGCAATACATTGCCATTGATCCTTGTGAGTTTTTAATTTTTGTAGTAGGCCACCGTCCTTTTACACTGATCAAAAGCATCCTTGCAAAGACACAACACCTCCACTAACTCCATTTCCAAAAACATCTTTCCATACCCATCACTATCCTTTAATGCTCTAGGTGCTCTTGCTTTAGACCTCCCACTAAGTTGGCTTAATTGTGGCACATCTTGAGTAATTGTATCAAGAGTAGCCATGGCATGTGCACTGTGGTGATGCTATGGAGGTGCTTGCACCTCTTCGAGTTGGGAAGAGGGCACAATGTCCACATCTGGAATGAAGGGATCTTGTGAATCCAAGTTCAAATCCACAACTTCCAATCATGGGTTTGATAGTTGGGGGTAAGAATTGTGGGACTAAAGCAAGAGCCTGAGAGTCCATTGTAGTTTGTAAGTCCAACGGTTGGTTTGGTGCACGAGGATGACCATTGAGTTGAAACCCATGGTAGGAGAAAGGAAAAGAATATATCATGGATGGACCTACATGAGGGGACACAATAACCCATTCTTAGTGTATTTTCAAGGCAGCGCGATGTAGATGTCTCTAATTTCTCTATCTTGTGAGGATAAATCTATTCTACTAGTTTGTAAACTCAGCAAAAACAAGGAAAATCACATTTCATTCGTGTGCATGCACAAGTTGAAACACTCGTGGGTTGTTCAAACATATAAGATTATGTTGCAATTATGAAAGTTTGACAAAATTGAGACAACTCAATACATCTACAATACAATAAATCAAGACAACTGAAATAGTTGCACCTCAGCTACATTACAAACATATGAACAAAACAAGAGATTGTAGTTGCATTGCAACTTCTGAGCTGAAAGATCGAACTTTGCAATAGCAGAGGAACATGAAAGACATATTGCAAGGCCCTGAAGCTCCCATGCACTGCATTTTTCTTCCAAACCTTGGAATATGCCTTACATGGTTCTCAATGTAGTCCCAGTGAAGATGTAGAGCATATCTGCAGACTAGAATACAACTTGAACTGTGAAAATACGAACAAAATCAGACGAGAACAAAAATAGCATGCAAAACATGCAACAGAACAACAACAAAACATCAAGCGAGAGACAACCAAAACCATTTTTGGAAAGAGCAAGACGAGGTGTGTGGAATTCAAAAAGGAAATTTAGATCAAGCTGTGGTGCAATTGGACGAGGATTCCTGCTTGGGGAAGAAGAGCTTGACCTTTGAAGACATGGCAGGAAGGTGAGAACTCGTGCGGTTTTTCATCAATGATGCTGCTTTGGCCCTTCATCCACAACCTGGATTCCTTCGTTCTAAGTCTAGAGCCCCAAACAAGTGCCCAAAATTTTGCCAATCCCTTTTTTCTTGTCAAGGCACCAAGCCCTCCATGTGTGAGGCACCCTCCATCTCCGAGAGTGAGGTTCATCCTTCATGAGAGAGTATGTAAGCCCTTGCTCTATCATGGCTATGTCAAGGTGTAAACCTTTCTTTTGAGGCACTATGATTCTTCATTTCTTCTTTAGTTCTTCCATTGACTCACAAATGAGCTCACTAACCCGGATGACTCAACTAGTGCCATCTTCAAGGGCTCATGCAAGCTAAACGACAACCACTTTCCTATAGTCCAATGATTGAATTCATGTAGCCACAAGGAGCATATGACCTAAAGCAAAGGCTGCAAATTGATGGGCACATGTAGGTCTTCACACACCAAAGCTCACAAAGTGGTGACTACGACTCTACATGGATTCAATGATGCCATACAACAAAGCTCACAAAGCGGTGACTATGACTCTACATGGATTCAATGATGCCATACAGCCAACCTACCTCCACATGCCTATGCTCCCATTGCCTACCACCTTCATACAAGCAGATGGCACACAAAATTTTGTCAACACAGCAACTGATCTCCCATGAAGTAGCACCTCACGATGTGGGCAAATTTGCTCCTATGCATCAGCCACAATGGTGATGGAACAGCATGAAGGATTCAACAAATGGAACAAAAGAGATGTTTATTCAAAAGAGAAGAGGACCTTATAAGGGCAATTGATACAATGCATGTGCCCCAAAGGAGAGCATCTCCAGATCCACAAATCACAATCAGCATGCCATGTCAATAGTGCCATCTAAGCACAGTGTGCCACATAAACACACTTTTATAAATAGCATTTGAATAGTATTGCCACATCACCCTCCATCCACATCATCCATTTTGGGCACCCTTGTGATCAAAGTTTGGCCAATCTTTCGGGAGCCATAATTTTTGATCTAGGTGGAATTTGCAAGAGTTGTAAAAAGCAAAAATCATCAACTGACATGCTCTACACATGGAGCTCCTGAGACCTTTCTTTTTAATTTTCCAGAGGTTAGCATCATTCAATCCTCTTCATCACAACCACATCTTGATCCATTGTAGTGTACCCACCAGCACATAAAATGAACAAATGAAAATTCATTTTGCTACATTTTTTGCTTCAACGTGTAGTCTAGTTGTAGATTAGCACAATCATAGAGGAGATTAAACTCCACCAAGCCAAGTAAGTCATTTCCATATCACCTGATTAGTTCTCATTGGCATCAGTTCAATCATATCTGTCATTGGTGTACACATTCACATTTGATACCAGTTTATTACATTTGGTAGCTTGACACTTCTTCACATCAGGGCTTTGTGACACTTGGCAGAGTGATCAACCTCCCAACACACACACCGATTGGGATTGTCACATCGACCTCTACAAGCCATGCACCTTATAGAAAATTTTCAGACAAAAGGCTAAGCTCATTGATGAGAAAATGATGGAGCAAGCTTTTGCCACCAGCTTAGAGATCCAAGGTGACCATCATGTGAATCATATGGCACACCAAAACATAAGGG
Organism: Dipteris shenzhenensis; assembly: GCF_047967505.1. Classification (NCBI taxonomy): domain Eukaryota; kingdom Viridiplantae; phylum Streptophyta; class Polypodiopsida; order Gleicheniales; family Dipteridaceae; genus Dipteris; species Dipteris shenzhenensis. The sequence goes on from NC_141626.1 coordinate 37,075,677, forward strand.
GGAGAGAGTCAACTATAGTCAAGATTTGAGGCAAGAATCTTGTTCATGCAATATCCTTGCATGCAATTTCAACTGTAGCCAAGTGTAAACTGACAAACCACCATTTGCAGATGAGGCTAGCCACATTTTAAGGTTGGTAATTCCAACATTCATTGTGCCCACATATGCTCATTCCACTCTGATTCTTTTCAAAAAAAAAAATTCAGTTTTGGATGCTATCATATGCACCCAACAAAATCCACGAAAATATCTTCTACATGCACTCTCTATTACTGAGTGCAATTTAAGAGGGGGTGTTCAGGGTGGTGTAAATTGCACCATACCTTAAGGGCATTAGGGGCAAACTCTAACCCTAACCCCAAGTGGTCTCGTGTATATATTCATTTTTATGTTCAATACAACATAGTGTATAGGTAGCTATATCGTGTGCACTCCTCTCTCTCTCTCTCTCTCTCTCCTCTCTCTCTCTCTCTATGAATCACTCCCCACTTTATCAATTGCCATGTCACTTACATTTTCATAGATGGTATAGTCTATTCATACCTATTCACTTGCATACATTTATGTGTCACAAGCAAACTTTTTGTTATATCTCTCTTTTGAATTGTCATTTGATATTTGGGAATGTAATTTATTGGCAATGATTTATAGTATTTTTTCAAGGGCTTCATAATTTACGAACGCAAAATATCCCTATAAAGGTGTGAACAATTGTATGGATAGCTCCATATTTACTTCCAATCATTTCTCAAATATGGGTGGGAATACTTGGAATGATGAAGATTATTAATTTCTAATCAAAACAAGCTAAAAGAAATGTTGTGAAAAATGGTTCCCAAAAACATGGATATTCCTTATTTACAAATTTCATTTTCTAAACATGGGAAAGGCATTACACAATTTCTCTTTAATAGCTTAGGCACATGTTGACATGGTGTGAGTTCACATAGTCATGTGTACATTGCAAACTCTCAACAAGAGTATTATTATGGAATAATGGAAATTCATTATTTGTATCTCCTCTTTTGAAAATGGGGAAGATATTATGATATATCTCTTTAAGAATTTAGGAATCTCGATATGGTGTGAGTTGAACATAGTCATGTTGTACATTGCACACTCTAGACAAGAGTAATTGTATTAATTTACTTTTCATTAATTTTTAAGGAAATTGAATGTATAATTTCTTTCTTGGCAGGTATATAACTACAAGGGGATTCGACACTCGGATTCAATAGAATAAAATGCACTATAATTTCATGTTGGTGGGTATACAACTAGTAGTGCATTCCACCCTAACTATTATTGGATTCCACCCTAGCTATAAGTGCATTCCACCCTAACTATTATTGGATAGCATAGATGCAACTTTAATTGTATATTATGAAAAGAAATTTGATGAAGGTAATGGACTCATTTTAATATACAATTCTTGAATCATGCAACATAAATGTTTCATCTTGTGATAAAGTGAAACATATATGAGTATTGAAATTGTAGATTCTATGTAGCCTGGCAATGACTCATGTGTCATGGGGATATTGAAGGAATGCCAAGAGAACCTCTCCTCTTAACTACTACTTGTGGGAGCACTGCAACCATGAACCATCCTCAAGTGTTACCTTTGAGACTCCCAGATTGTTGCAATGTGTTTCCACAAGAGGGGAAAGGGTAAGGGGAAGGGAAGATAGAAGAAGAGATGGGAGGAGGAAAGAGAAGAGGAGAATGAAGGGGGATGGAGTGGCAAACACAAAGGCACTACAAAGAAACAAGAGAATACTCAAACATTCTTGAAGAGAAAGAGAGAGCTTGTATTCCAAACTTGTGCATACAACAATGAAGACTAATGTCTAACTTTCAGTCTTTTATACATTCCACCTTTTGAAGGGAGGGCCAACCGTATTCTTTCTTTCCATTCTCTCTCTCCCATTCTTTTAAGAACTTAGGCCCATATGGCTCCAAGGTAGAATTCCTTTATCTTTCTCTCATCCTTTCCTCCTTCTCTACTCTATCTTGCAAAATATCTTGAAAGCCTTAAACCGTTTGGAGAGCTTTGTGCCATGATGCTAGCATAACTGTTAACCATGGGGGTTTGGCATGACCCCCTCCCTGTTCATGATCCATCCTTGGATCATAGTTTGTAGAGGACCTCATAGTTGGTAGCCACTTGCATGAGGGAGTAATAGTCTAGTTGACGAGGGGAGATTTTGCAAAATGTGGGTGGGGCTCCCAAAAGTGACTGCATGTCCTTATACATGCAAATATGGTAGCCATGTAAATTACAAAATTTAAGCTACATGCAAATACGTGTGAATGTCCTACCCTTGTGAAGGCCCTTGATTCATATCAAAACCTAATTTTCGAGTTGAGGTAGAGGTGGCGTTCTTCAGTCATCATCTCCCATTCAAGTATATCTTAGAGTAGAATAATAATAAGCCAAAAAAAATGCATAGTGGCTACCATGCTAGTTGTTGATGTAGAAATAGATGCAGAGATGGAACTCAGGGGTTTGCTCTTGGGAACCCATCGAGGCTCACCCACTGCTTTGGTCTCCAACTTGACTTTTTATGTGCCTGGTTCTTATGTTTTTGCCCCCTTTTTTGGAGCAGGTTTTTGTGTTTCTACTGTGGTCATTGATGATGGTCTCCCTTGTAACCTAAGGATTCAGGGTATAAAGGGGTCAGTTGCAACTTTGCTAGGGTGGTTCTTTCCTTCGATGGGTGAGAAATAGGTTCTTTCCTGTGGGGCTACCTCCATTTTAAAGGTAGTTTCTTGTTGGACTGTTGCTGCTATGCCACCTAATGAAATTAGAGATATCCTTGTACCCTTGGGAGGGTCAATGGAAGGTGAAGTGGCCATTTGGAGTGTCTTGGGTCATATGCATTACCTTCATAATATCCTTCAGTGTTTAGTAATCACTTAGGGATCCAACTTGGATCACTTCTTTGTTTCTTGGGCTTCAGTTCACATCTCCTTATTTGGGGTTTAATCTCGGTTTAATTTATTTAGGAGCTTGAACTAGATTTGGCATGGGAATTAAGGGTGGAAGCAAAGTTACCCATTGAAGTTCTCTTGCTAAATTCCAGGTACGAGCATTGGCTTGGACAGTACCTTGAGGAGCTAGTGGTGTCCTTTCTCTTGACTTGAAGAGGTAGGGGTTTGGCCCATCAATTTTTTGGGTACAGTAGTGGCTGGTGGCATCCTTCCTTTATTTCGGGTGCCTCATTGGAGAACTCCTTAAAGGATGGCAACATTGTCATGATACAATCTTTCCCACTTAGAATAATGGTTGTGGTGGGGGTGGATGATGCCAGTCTTTCCCGTTTGGATTAATGGCTATGGTGAACTGTGTTGGGTGTATCTATAGCTTTCTTGCAGACGTGTGTGGATGCTTTGTTAGACTTGCATGCTGGTAACATCTCCAACTTCCAAGATCCCAAATCTATTGAGGTCATAGAGTCAAGGTTGTTGTCCATTCTTGCCAGTCAATTTGACAATTGATGGACCAACACGACGTCATGCCAAGGATTACTTCTCATTAATGGCACCTACAAGCATCACATAGATTTTTCTTGCCACACTATGGTTATTTAGTTCAATTCATACCTGTACATACCCCATTGCCAACATGACCATTCCCTATTTGTACGATGACAAGGGTGGGTTTATGGGTTACCTCGTATAATAATAGTTGGTCACATACCTCTTGGGAGATAAGGTTATGGATTGCCCTAGGGTACACAAAGGTTTCAATACAATAGATCATCTCCTTGCACAATTTAAAGTCCACTGGAAATCTAGCAAGGGAAATCATTAGATCTTCAATAGGGTCTACCCCTTCTAGTACTACCTTGCTCTTGGGCCTCTTCTATTTCCCACCTTTTCATGTAGGCAACTTTCCTTTCTTACTTTCTTTTCTTTATGGATGGCTTGTAATGTTTGGAGAGTTAGGATTCCATGCCATTGATAGAGCCATCCATTTTGACTCTGTCATGGGTTGCCATGTGGCATGACCCTTGTGGCGTGATCTCCACAACCCAACATGGAACCTTTCCACACACCCAAGAAAATCTATAGTGATCATTAATTAATGAAATAAAGATTCTCCCAATGTGATGATGTCCTCATAAGGCAACACATATCACTTTGGGAAGGTAGTCTTGTGTATTTTTCCCAAAAACATTCTTCACATACATATCTATGTGGAATCTCCACATGAGGCATATCCTACACCATTTTTTATTATTCTTATCAAAACAAACTACAATAACTCAAATGCCCAAAACTAACATGCCATAACCCTGTCATTTTCATAATAGAAGTAGAATTGACCAAACAAACATCTTGTAAATCTTCTCAAATGAGCCCAAGTGATACAATCTAGACTCCATGGTACAATGTCCCAAATGACTATCACATTTTCCTTCTCTCTTTTTTTTACTATGATCTATCATCCTCGACATACCCACAAGACATCTTCTAGAAAAGAGGAGTTTGAAAATAGGTTCTTCTTTGGCCTAGGCACATAAAAAACATCTAAAATGTGTAGATTTGAATCATTTGCAATTGTGAGAATGACCTTACCAATTCCTTTGATAGGATAAGACAAATTGTTGCACAATTGACTTTCTATGAGAAAGCTCCTAGATTGTTGAACAAATCTCTCCTGGAGGTGATATATCTAGAAGCTCCACCATCAAAATACTAGATGACCTACTTCTCATTAACATTGAGAGAAAAGTGCTCTTGTGATGCACCATAACTACAAACCAAAAAGACAAGTGCACAAAATGAGCTGAATTATAAGCTTCGAAAGCATTAGAAGAATCCACTTCTAATCTAGATTCTTTTTGCATTCACATATTTATGCAATTCGTGGAATTTTTGCAATAAGAATACTCGCCTTTATTTTTGGCTGATTTTAATCATTACTTCCTTTGCTAATGGATGTATTACCTTCAAAAGCATTAGAATAATCCACTTCTAATCTAGATTTTTCTTGCATTCAAATATTTTGGGAATTTTGAAATAAGAATACTTGCCTTTCTTCTTCGGTTGATTTTAATCATTCCTTCCTTTGCTAATGGATGTCAAGAACCAACCTTATATTTATAGTATCCTCCCTTGTATTGTCCATTCTCATGAATGATGGAAGATTCATCCTTCCATAATGGATGCAGCAAATGATTCACCACTACCATGCATGATGGAAGATTTATTCTAGATGGCCATCTAGCATCAGACTTAGATTTATAGTATCCCATCTTGCCTTTGCCTTTGTCATTCATGATGGAAGACTCATTATTCCATATTTCATGGCATGATAGCAAATGATTCATCACTACCATGCATGATGGAAGATTTATTCTTCCTAGTCCGCTGCTCTTGTAAGGGATTTTGGTTACCCCTCAAGGACAAAGTAAGAGCAATATATACACTAAGATAGGACTCCAGAAATATTGCAATATCTCAGAATATAAGTTCTCTATTAGGAATTACCCCATAAAAATCACACAATTACTCTCAAAGGTCTTAGAATTTCATAAGGTGATCAACCATCCTACACCTTAAAGGATCTCTGATTTCTCAAGTTTTTCTGGGACTATGTAGCTCTAGCCTCAGTATTTACTTGATACATGGTTTAGAGAACGTCCCATGCACTCTATGAAGAAATCATTTGTCATGCACTCTTGCATGACAAATGTGACTGATAGAAAAAGAGATCAAACACATGGCTTAGACATAACATGCCCCCCATATCATTTGATCTTGAGTGACAAAATCATTCTCTAGCTTGTTGAGAACCTTTCTTGAATTGGAATGTGCAATATCTATAGGACATGGTTCATTTACATTGACATGATCACATAATTTTCGGCAACTAGCAAGTTCATACCATAGACTCTGCAAGGAGTAATTTTGCCATCCATTTTTTTCTCCTAGTACAATGACTTAAACCATTTAATGCATTTTAAGACATTTGCAAAATGTAGCACTAACTACAAACTATGTATTCTAAATATTGATTCCAAATCATTAACTTAAATGCACTAGAATGAGTGCAAGTACCTAAAATGATGCTTTCATTGCACAATGGTCTAAGATAAGTAAGACTTTGAGTAGTAAATACTCCAAATTCACGCAAGAGATGAGTAGAGTAGTATTAGGTAAGTAACTCCCAACCCTCAAATTTGATAAAATAGTTGTAGCTCCAAGATTTGATAAAGTTTCTTGCAATAGACTTCAGACCCAACTTCTGGTGGCTAGAAATGATGAAATAGCTATAGTTTTCAACAAAATGTGTTGTCAAAAAAAGAAAAAGAAGAGCTAGAGCTACAACCTAGCACACATATAAATCCATGGCTGAGGAGGTGGACAACGCTTAATTGTAGTAGGTTGGCTTGCACATATTTGATGGTCTTTTTTTATCGTTCCTCTACAAGTATGCTTGTTGACTATGGCTACCACTGCCTCTACTTCCCGCTCCATCTCCTTCAGTGACCATGTCCAAGCCTTCACTCCAACAATAACTAAAGCTTTCTCACACAGGCATAGCAACAAGCTACATGGCCTTTACAAGTGACTCAGCTCTTGGTGACTCCACTCTAGAACACAACAACTAGTGCACAAAGGAGTCTAATAGCAGCTAGCCCATGCCCATGGCCAACTAACAAAGCAGTAGGTTCCAACACCCATTCACTCAAGCAATCTTCAATTTTGAAACGAGGCTGTGCAGGAACACACAAAGTTCAGCTGACTCAAGCAAAAAACTCTCCAATAACTAGTGCTTTGGCCATGTAATCCAGCCATGTCATCAAGGATGCCACCTCACCTCTACCATGTCAGCACATAGTTCCCAACCAGCATGTCCAACCATCTACTCAATCAGTGCACCCAGTCAGTAGTAGTAGAGTTAGTAGCGCAACATGGCACACCCTCCTACTAGGCACTATTTTCTCTTCATAGGCACACAGTGCATCTTGCATGTGACCTCAACTTGCCACATCATCACCCTCCATGCCACCTCATCATTTTGATGACCCTCTTGGGACCAAAATTTGGCCATCCTCCCAAGGGCCATAACTTTTGTGGAATTTGGAGGTGGTCCAAAAAGCAAAAATGATTGCCAGATTGTGCTCTACATGTTGAGCACCTCAAATTTGTATTTTGTATTTTGCACTGGTCGCATCATTAAACACCTCTTGATCCATTAAGTGTACCTAGCACATAAAATGAAATAACTAAACCTCATTTTGTTGGATTTGATGCTTTGATGTGTAGTCTAGCTATAGACTAACACTGCCGCTGTAGAGGAGATACAACTGCACAAATCCAAGTAAGTCATTGCCACATTGCTCAATTAGTTCCCATCGACGTTAGTCCCATTCAACTCTATCATTGGTGTACACATTCACACATCTGACTCTAGTTCAAGTCTCTTAGCATTGAGCAATTGATCACACAATGTGACACTTGGTAGATTCATCTTCCTCTTGGATTCATGATTGTTGCACATTTGCACATACACATGCCACCCATGTATAGTCATATTCATTGACTATTTTTGGCATTGGTTCTTGCACACATACATCAGCCTTGTAGAGCCTCTTGGCTATGCCTGACACCCAATTGTCATCTTAATTTTACAGGCTTGATAGTTGGCATACACACGTTCTTCCATCACATATTTATAGGTCTAGCGTAAGCCCAGTCGTAGCTCGGAGCATAAGCCCCACAGTGGCAGCTCGAGCATACTGTCCTCATGGGTAGAGACTCTCACCAGTATACGAGTAAGCCTCTTCAGTAGAGCACCAAACTGCCTCCAACATGGAGTTATCCACATCACACAGTTGATACACCAATCATGACTCCAGATGAGATCTATGAGTGGAAAGAGAATTTATTTCTACCATTCATTGCCACAAGGTATGTACCAGTCTATGATGCAGACTTGAGGCTCATTGGTCTTTAGCAACAATTGGACACAGATGTTCCAAATTTAGCATGGATTAGCCCACACTTTCGACAAGCCCTCAGCAGAGGCACATTTGGCAGTAAACCCTCAATATGAGGCATACTTGATGGTAAGCTATCAGCAGGAGGCAATCTCTGTGGGGGTCAAAGGCCACTATGCCTTAACCCCGGTTATGTACAATACTCAAATACATATATATACAGACGACATAGAAGATTAGGGTGTTCTACACCCACCAAATGAGTGTCCACTCTCTCTTGTGTGCTCTCTTCCTCTAACCATTTTCCTTTCCGCTTTTGTTATTGAGATATCTCATCTGGTATCTGAGTGTGTGTGTTCTAACTGAGCCTAGGTGTTTGCCTGGAGTTCGAAGTTTGATGCTCTAGTCTGTGGGGGGAAGGAGAACCTCCGTTGGGTGACTTTACCTGCATCCTGGAGTGCATAAACCTTTGGAAAGTTCTCTAAGTGGTTTTGGAAGGTCCTGGAGTGGTGGTTCTGCAGGCCCATAGGTGGTTTCGAAAGCAAAGAAACATTTTTTGAGTAGGAAAGACGAATTTCCCTTCTGGTGGCTATTTTTCCCTATGTGAACCTTGTGGGTGTTGCTGCTCTATATTTTGGACCAACTTGGCTCATTCTGTGAGCATTTTGGAGACTTTAAGGGAATTTTGAAGCTATTTTGTAAGTCCTCTTGATGGTATTTTTTGTGAACCGTGAGCTGGAGTCAGCTACCACTTCCAAATCTCTTCCAAGGCTTCATCTAGCTTTTGGGAAGCCAAGAGAAGTAGTAGGAGCAAGAAAAACCCATTGGAAGCAATCATTTTGCATTCTTTGAGCTCTAGTAAGCTTCAAACGCCCGTAATTCAGATACACTCCCACATACCATTATTTCCCACTTCATATATTCCGGTGGATCGGGTCAGAATTGTTGCCTGCAAATTTTGCGGCCATTCGGTGAAGGATTTATTGAATTCTGATGCTCTGTGTCATCAATTACATCTCTGTTGTAGAATTCTTTAATTTTTCACATAGGCGACACCTGGCATTTTTACTGAGGTCTAAGTTACCTATGGTTTTTTAATTGTTGGTAAACTGCAAGGCTTGACTCCCCGTTTCACATCCATTGGTTGGGATTTCAGGAAGAGAGATATTTGTAGATTGCCTTACTGAGTTCAATTATGCAATGACACCCATGTTTTGAGACATCTAAGAATCTATTTTCACTAGCGATCATTGCCATAGGGCTGTGATTTTTTTTATATACCTTATGTAGATCACTCTGGTTATAGTGTGAGCCGTATGTGCTCATTTGTGGTGTGTATTGGGTTGCAGTGGATGCTTTATAGGCCACTTGGATGCGTTGTGATCCTTGTTCTATGGTAGGCCTAGATTTCTTTTTGGGATGCTCTATTGATAGATGTTTTGCACATGGATGCTATTTTATGCTGACAGAGAGCTATGACATATTGCAGTGGATGTGGCAGAGAGAGAGAGAGAGAGAGAGAGAGAGAGAGAGAGAGAGAGAGGCATAGGGAGAGTGTGCCGCTGCTGCGGCAGAGAGAGAGAGAGAGGTAGAGAGAGAGAGAGAGATAGAGGTATAGGGACAGAGTGTTGCTGCCCATTGCAGCACGAGAGTGATAGAGTGTGCGAGAGAGAGAGAGAGAGAGAGAGAGAGAGAGGTGCAAGGTGAGAGTCCCGCTGTCGTGAGAGCCTGAGTGTGAGAGAGAGAGAGAGCAAAGAAACAGAGAGAAGAGAGCAAGGGAGATGGAGGGGAGAGAGAGAGCTGTAGGGACAGAGTGCCGTTGCTACCGCGGGTGAGTGAGAGAGAGAGAGAGAGAGAGAGAGAGAGGTGAAGGGAGAGATGGGAGAGAGAGAGAGAGAGAGAGAGAGACATGACAATGAGAGAGAGAGAGAGGCAAGGACAGAGTGCCACTACCGCAACAACGAGAGAGAGAGAGAGAGAGAGAGAGAGAGACATGACAATGAGAGAGAGGGAGAGAGAGGCAGGGACAGAGTGCCACTACCGCAGCACAGAGAGAGAGAGAGAGAGAGAGAGCAAAGGAGAGGTTTAGGGAGCGAGTGCCATTGCCATAGAAGTGCGAGGGGAGAGAGGGAGAGAGAGAGATAGAGAGAGAGACGTAGGAAGAGAGAGAGAGAGAGAGTAAACGAGAGGCAAGTGAGAGAGAGAGAGGTGCAGGGAGAGAGTGCCACTGCCATGACAACAAGAGAGACAGAGAGAGAGAGAGAGGTAGGAAGAGAGTACCACTACCACGGTAGCACACGCAAGAGTGAGAGAGAGACAAAGAGAGAGAGAGAGAGATCAAAGGAGAGGGAGGGGAGAGAGTGCCATTGCCGCGGCAGCGTGTGAGTGAGTGATTAAGTGAGAAAGAGAGAGAGAGAGACAAAGACACAGAGAGAGAGACAGAGAGAGAGTTAGAGAGAGAAACAGAGAGAGGGAGAGTAACGAAATGGGAGGGGAGAGAAAGAGTGCCGCATTAGCGCGAAAGTGAGTGAGTGAGTGAGAGAGAGAGAGAGAGAGAGAGAGAGAGAGAGAGAGAGAGAGTGCCGCTACCGCAGCAACACGAGAGATAGAGAGAGAGAGAGGGGGGTGTCGGCAATGCGAGAGAGAGAGAGAGAGAGAGAGAGAGAGAGAGAGAGAGGGAGGGAGCAAAGGAGAGGGAGAGAGGAGAGAGAAAGAGAGAGAGAGAGAGAGAGCAGGAGAGGAAGGGGAGAGAGGCAGAGAGAGAGAGAGAGGGGTAGGGAGAGAGAGGGAGCAAAGGAGAGGGAAAGGAGAGAGAGAGAGATAGAGAGAGAGAGCAAGAGAGGTAGGGAGAGACAGAGAGAGAGCAAAGGAGAGGAAGGGGAGGGAGAGAGAGAGAGAGGGAGAGGGAGAGAGAGGTGTAGGGAGAGAGTGGCATTGCCCGCTGCACCACGCGCACATGAGAGAGAGAGAGAGGGAGAGAGAGAGCACGCAAAGGATAGAGAGGGGAGAGAGAGAGAGAGAGAGAGAGAGAAGTGTAGGGTGAGAGTCCCACTGCCGTGGGAGCGCGAGTGAAAGAGAGAGAGAGAGGAAACAAAGAGGAGAGAGCAAAGGAGAGGGAGGGGAGAGAGAGCGTTGTAGGGAGAGAGTGCTGCTGTTGTTGCAGCACCGCATGCACACACAAGAGAGAGAGAGAGGTGGGGAGAGAGTGCCACGGTTGCTGCAACGCGAGAATGAGAGAGAGACAGAGAGAGAGGGGGGGTAGGGGGAGAGAGAGAGAGAGAGAGAGAGAGAGAGAGAGAGAGAGCACACAAAGGAGAGGGAGGGGAGAGATAGAGCTATAGGGAGAGAGTGCCACTACGGCGGCAATGTGAATGAGAGAGAGAGAGAGAGAGCAAAGGAGAAGAAGGGGAGAGAGAGAGAGAGAGGTGTAGGGAGAGAGTGCCGCTGCCATAGCAGCTTGAGAGTGAGAGAGAGACAGAAAAAGAGAGAGAGAGAGAGAGAGAGAGAGACAGAGAGGTAGGAGAGAGAGGGAGCAAAGGAGAGGAAGAGGAGAGAGAGAGAGAGAGGGAGAGAGAGCAAAGGAGAGGAAGGGGAGGGAGGGACGGAGGGAGGGAGGGGGAGAGAGAGAGAGAGAGAGAGAGAGAGAGAGAGAGAGGTAGGAAGAGAGTGTCACTGCTCACTGCACCACACGCATGTGAGAGAGAGAGAGAGGGAGCGAGTGCCACGGTCGCTACAATGTGAGAATGAGAGAGAGACAGAGAGAGAGAGAGGGGGTAGGGAGAGAGAGAGAGAGAAAGAGAGAGAGAGAGAGAGAGAGAGAGAGAGAGTGCAAAGGAGAGGGAGGGGAGAGATAGCAGTATAGGGAGAGAGTCCCACTATGGCGGTAGCACGAGTGAGAGAGAGAGAGAGAGGGAGAGAGAGACAGAGAGAGAGCAAAGGAGAGGGAGGGGAGAGAGAGGTGTAGGGAGAGAGTGCCACTACCACAGCAGAACGAGAGTGAGAGAGAGAGAGAGAGAGAGAGATATGGAGAGGGACGGAGCAAAGGAGAGGGACACGGGAGAGAGAGAGAGAGAGAGAGAGCAAAGGAGAGGAAGGGGAGGGAGGGAGGGAGAGAGAGAGAGAGAGAGAGAGAGAGAGAGAGAGAGAGAGAGCAAAGGATAGAGAGGGGAGAGAGAGAGAGGTGTAGGGTGAGAGTCCCACTGCCGCAAGATCACAAGTGTAAGAGAGAGAGAGAGGGAGGGAGGGAGGGAACAGAGAGGAGAGTGCAAAGGAGAGGGAGGTGAGAGAGAGAGCTATAGGGAGAGAGTGTTGCTGCTACTACGGCACCGCATGAGAGAGAGAGAGAGAGAGAGAGAGAGAGAGAGAGAGGTGTAGGGAGAGAGTGCCACGACCACTACAACATGAGAATGAGAGAGACAGAGAGAGAGAGAGAGGGGGTAGGGGGAGAGAGAGAGAGAGAGAGAGAGAGAGAGCACAAAGGAGAGGGAGGGGAGAGATAGAGGTATAGGGAGAGAGTGCTGCCACAGCAGCAGCACAAGTGAGAGAGAGAGAGAGAGAGAGAGAGAGAGAGGGAGAGGTGTAGGGAGAGAGTGTCACTATCGGAGCAACGCAAGAGTGAGAGAGAGAGAGAGAGAGAGAGAGAGAGAGAAAAGGAAATGAAGAGGGGAGAGAGAGAGGAAATGAAGAGGAGAGGGGAGAGAGAGAGAGAGAGAGAGGAAATGAAGTGGAGAGGAGAGAGAGAGAGAGAGAGAGAGAGAGAGAGAAGAGAAAAAGAGAGGGAGAGGGGAGACTAGAGAGAGAGAGAGAAGCGTACTTGCATGAGAGAGCGAAGAGAGGCAAAGAGGGAGAGAGGAGATGAGAGAGAGAGAGAGAGAGAGAGAGAGAGAGAGAGGAGAGTGATGAAAATCTAGGGAGGGAGGGAGTGAGAGAGAGGGAGAGAGTAAGATTGAAAGAGAGATAAAATCTTATCAATGAGGAGAAGAAAGGAGTGTGCAACAATAAAGGAGGGATGGAAGAGAGATGTTTCGATAGAGGGATGTGGGTGGCTAGGATCAATGACGGATATTAGAGGAGAGATAGTGAAGGAGATCAAAGACGACAATGGGTATAGGAGTAGACGGGACTATCATGTAAGGAGGTTAGAGGCTACTAAAGAGAAGATAGGAATAACTAAATGTAAACGTGTGGAAACTTTAAAACAAAACTATGTACCTTGGTGTGTGATTTAGTCAAAACTTAAAGAAACAAAACTATGAACACAAACACGTGGAAACTTGAAAAGTGTGTGAAAAGACAAACTTATTAGAACTTGAAGTTTAAATTTTTCAACTTTTTTAAAATTTAAAATGAGTTTCACTTACATTTTCAATTTACTAGTTTAATTTCTCAATTAAAACTTATGTAATATAGTAGGAAAAAAATGCATTTTGTGTTGGAATATAGAAAGTATAATTTCAAATTTGTTACCTTTTTTGAAAAATTTAAAAGTAGTTTAGCTTACATTAATATACTAGTTTAATTTATTTTCTTTTAGGGAGAATTAATATTTTCTTCTACATAAATTTTGAATTTTTTATTTTAAGTCTTATTTTCTAAATTTTATGTTTAAATTTTTATGTTTTCTCGTAAAGTTAAATTTGATTTATTTAAATTTCTAATTTTGTGATTCAAACTAATAAGAATTTACTTTGTCAAAATTTAAACTTCTTATTAATGTGAATTTTAAATTCTTATTAGTTTTAAGTGAAATTAATTTGAATTAAAAAAGGGTTTGAGGGTTTGGGTTTAAGGTTTGGGGATTTGGGGTTTAGGGTTTAGGGTTTGGGAGTTAAGGTTTAGGATTTAGGATTTAGAAAGTTAGCATTTAGGTTTTAAGAGAATTAGGGTTTGGGGTTAGGGTTTACAGATTAGGGTTTGGGGGTTAGGGTTTAGGATTTAGGGATTAGGGTTGGGATTAGGGTTTAGGGTTTAAGATTTAGGGGTTAGGATTTAGGGAGTTTGGGTTTAGGGTTTAGGATTTATGGTTTTGGGTCTGGGTTTAGGGTTTAGGAAGTTAGGTTTAGGATTAGGGTTAGGGGTTAGGGATTAGGGTTTGATGGTTAAGGGTTAAGATTTAGGGTTTAGGGTTTAGGGTTTGGGTTATTTAGGCAATTAGGGATTAGGGTTAGGGGTTTTTAGGGATTTAGGGTTTAGGGTCTAAGGTTTAGGGTTTAGGGTTTAGGCTTAGGGTTTGGGGGTTTGGGATTTAGGGTTTAGGCTTTAGAGTTTGGGATTAGGGTTTAGGGGATTAGGGTTTAAGCTTTAGGGTTAGGGTTTAGGGTTTGGGGGTTAGAGTTTAGGGTTTGGGGGTTGGTGTTTAGGGTTTAGGATCTAGGGGTTAGGGTTTAGGTTTTCGGATTTTGGTTGTGTTTAGGGTTTTGGGTTTTGGGATTTAGGGTTTTGGGTTTTGGGTTTTGGGGTTAGGATTTAGGGTTTAGGGGTTTGGGTTTAGGATTTAGGGTTTGAGGCCTAGGCTTAAGGGTTTGAGGGTTGGGGTTTAAGGTTTGGGGGTTAGGGTTTAGGGTTTGGGAGTTTGGGTTTAGGGTTTAGGGTTTAGGGTTTGGGGCTTTGTATGGTTTGGGTTTAAAAGGCCAAGACTAGGGTTTAGGGTTTAGGGTCTAGGTTCAGGGGTTGGTGTTAGGGTTTTGGGTTTTGGGTCAATTTTAACTTTTAGATTTTATTATTTTACATAAAGCCAAATTTAAATTTATTGAGATTTTAACTTCTTATTAATGTTAATGTTAAATTCTTATGAGTTGTAAGTAAATTAGTTTTTGACATTTTGGAAAATGTGCATGCATATGGACAAAAAATTATCAATGAGCACACTCTTAGAAAAGCAAAAACTTTGAACAAGAGATTTTTTCTCATATATGAGATCATTTCAAAGTCTGGAAAGAGTGTTGAGTGCAAGGGAGTTTCATTAAATGATTTCTTGTCTGACGACACTGCTTGGGAGAGGCCTCAGCTTTTCTTTGTCTATGAAATATCATCTGATGATATTCATCAACTCCTTGACAGAATATTACATACCACCATTGGTAGAGTGGGACTATGTAACATTCTCATATTTGATGATAAAGATGACAAGGAAAAAATGTCTGCTACCCTAGAAAAACAATATGGAAATGAGCTTAAGATTTACAATGGTATATACTCAAGAAAGAGGGCCAAGAGAGAATGCGGTCTCAAGATACAGAGTCTTGAAACCTTTTTCTTGTGCATGAAGAGCCCTTACAATGATCACTCCTTAGAGAACAACATAAGAAGGAATGCAAAGAGATTGAAACTAATGTTGGAAGAGCATGAAGCTCCAAGTCCCCTCCATCATAACACCAATTACTATGAAAGGCCAGCAAAAAGTGTTGATCTTTTATTAATTGGTATGATGGAATTTTTTATGCCGCCTAGATGGGAAGTCACAGTGTCAAATGGGACATTTTTTTGAAGCTCTTATCACAAAAGGACACCCTGTAAATATTATTGAGAGACCTGCTTGCTTGGAATACCTTTATACAGTGGCTTCTCTCACAATGAAGTACGATAAGAAAAGTTTGATCTCACATGAATAGGATGCTAACATAGAGATGGCCATGTATGATGAGAGCAAGAAAGAGGATGAAAATGTTGAAAGCTCTAGATATGATAGTGAGGTCACCAGCGATAGTGAGCAAGCTGAAGGAGATGGACATGACATTGACCTTGCCTCAGAAGGTTACATAAAAAGACCACGAAGATATTTAGAGGTATGAAAACTTATCCTTAATTTTCTTTATTTATTCTCATAATTATTTTATTCTTTTATAGGGGGAGGAAAAGGAGGAGGATGAGGAGGACATAGCTGGAGTAGAGAATATAGGAAGCCCATCTCAAGAAAGCAAAGCTACTGCGGCTATCCATCGGATGAGTCTAGAAAATAATCATACCTTGCAGCACATGGAGAAGTCATTTCAAATAGGTTTCAAGTTCGACAACAACCTCTTACTTTTCTATTCGATGAAGGGGACATTTCAATTGATCCTCTTAAACTCCAAGAAAAAGATTAATGACAATGTCATAATAGCCATCCTCAGGTTTGACACAAAGTTTTTCTTGACTTTATGCTTTTGTATTTCCATTGGATCAAATGAGATAGTATTATTGAATAGCTTCCCCTATATATACAGAGACATGCATATATGGTCAATCCTCTGGTTTCTAATGTACTTAGCAACAAGCAAAAGACCATAGATGATGTTTTTAAGTGGTTGCAACGTGTTGATTTGATTGAGGCGCGAGTTATCTTTACTGCATATCACGAGGAGTGAGTCATCCTCAAGTTTGATATGAACTTCTCTTGGCTTGATACTTCAATCATCTGATAAATCTGCTTCTAACATTTGTTTATTTATTGTTATTGTACAGTTCTATCTCACTTTCCTAGATTAGTACAAAATCGTGTGTGTATGCTCGATTCTCTCCTTTCAGCTATACTTAGTGATACCAAGAAGATGGTAGATGATGTTTGTTTAATGCTACAACCTTTAAACTTGGATGGCATGCTAGTCATCTTTATACCATAATATGAGAAGTAAGTCTCATCTCAACCTTTCTTTTACTCTTTTATTTGTAATATTGTGCCAATTAATACTTAATATTGTGTCCATAAATCTTTTTTTCTTTATTGGTGATGTAGCTCACATTGGAGCCTGATAGTATGGGACCTTGATGACAACCATTATTGGTTTGTCAATTCATTTAGAGGCATTCACGGGGTGTTTAAGAAAGTGTTCTTTTATCATAGCATTATGAACATGCATCTTACTATTTAGTACACAAATTCACTTTGTCATACGTCATGATGGACAGGTCTACAAACAAGTTAGTATCTATGGTTATTAAAATCAGGGAGCATCAAGACCAACCAAATTTCCAAAAACGCCTCGCAGTGGAGCAGAAATATGAGTTTAGTAGTGGGTGGAGAGTTGCCTATAGCTTCATGTTGTTCCTCAATGAAATTTTTGAACATGTTTCAATAGAAGCATATACAAAGCTCAAGCTACAAGATTTTATGGCTAAGACTGTTCATGACCTAACTGCTACCATTGGGAAACAACATGATGTCAATGAAGAACCAAAGGGAGCCAAAGCAAAACAAGAGACAATTCAGTCTCCTTGTGCATCACAGCCTCAAGTAGAGAATGAGTCTATAGCAAAAGCATTACAATCTCCACTTGAATTAGAGACTCAATGCATTATTCCTACATGAGAAGTAGAGACTTAATGTGCATCTACAACATCACATCTTGTGAACAAGGAAGAGATTGAGTCTATCTCGATCTCAGTCCTACCAGGCTTGTTATAGATTGCACTAGAAGTAGAAACTCAATGTACACCATCTACACAAGAAGTAGAGACTCAATGTACTCTTAGAGCATCACAGCCTCAAGAGGATTCATCAGACTCTATTCTGTTGTAAAGCAGACAGCAAGCTCCATTAACCTAGGATGAAAAGGACGAGTTTGCTTGTTAAAAGAGCCTAGAGAAGGAGGAGAGAGAAAAAATAAGTAGGTCTACTAGCAAAATAGATAGACTACATTCATATAGGAGAGAGCTAACATACTTTCTAAGTGAGATTAGGAGGTGTGTGGCTTGTTATGGGAGATTTCCACCCCAGGAAGGGCAAGCCATACGGAATAAAGAAATTGCTATACAGGAGAAAATTCATAATTCCTTACTTCTCTTCTGAAGTTTAAATTACATCAATGATGATGAGTTTTATCAAGATTTGTATGAAGTATTTAGAATTGTGATAGGCATTCAATCTCCCACAAGTAACCTCTTTGGTAATTTTGGGAACAATTTTACAAGACCAAAATTTGTTTCCTTAAGAGGGCACCTCACTCTTAAATCATTCTTCAGAATTGGCCAAAATCTAGTGTAGAAAATTCTATCTAGTAAAGCTATTTGGACTCAATGATTTCTCCTCCTTCAAGCTCATCAATGCATCTTGCAAGTCCTTGGTGACTAGAGTGAACAAAATATCATACAAGCTCAATATTTTGAGTTAAGGCAAACTCCCATGCAATAAGTGTTAAATTACATGGCGCAGCAGAACAAAAACTGAACAAAGAATAGAGAGTATAGAACAAACTGGAGATGAACAAAATTTTCCTTCAATACTGATGAGCCCTTAAATGGGTTGACTCTAGGATTTCAAGAGCAAATATTGATGCCTTCGACTGAGAGGATTATTATAACTTTTGGTGTTTGTCAACACATTTATAAATATTGTGAGAGTTTGCTTTAAGTCAATAGTATAACTTTTGAAGGTGTTTGTTAACACAATTATAAATATTAAGAGAGTTTACAGCTGTTGAATCTTATTTTTTGGTGTAACTTATCTGTCATGTTAAATTTTATAATTTTAATTTTATCTCCTTTAAAAATATCTAAAAATTTGCTTATTTTTATGTTTTCATTTGTACTTTGAAGATTGGGTTTTTTCTTAAATTTTATCTAGAAACTAGTCCAAAAGTATATGTAAAAATGAATTTGTACAAGTCCAAAATTAATGAAATAAGTGTTCATAACTATAGCTCTAATTGCCCATGTTCACATAATATTATGGATCATTGAAATTTTATTTCAACTTATGACATAACTTGTTAACACCATCAACCTCTATCATGAGAAATGAGTTCACTCGATGCTATTATCAAGACATATCATAAGTTCTCATAATAGCATCAACTTTCCTTTTGACCTATAGATGCCTTTGTCATGGGATGGAGATCAGATTTAAAATTCCATAAATAAATGAGGATGCAATACATGCTGGTATCATCCAAGCATTATAAAATATTTGCTTGATGAAGAGAGAGAAATATGTGGAGAATATGATGGGTAACTTCTTCTTTTATTTGATATGATATAATTGCAATCATATTAATTTTCTTACTTGTGTGTAAATTGGTTTAATCGAGAATGTGCTCAATTTTATGTATTGATGCAAATCCAATCAATTCAAGAATTCTATTTTTACAGTGTTATTTTTTTTGGGATGTATGATAAGAAGCCATTTTTAAAAAATGAGTACAAAATGGCAATTTTTAACAGTATAAAAAATAATATTCCATTTAGTTCTCGTTTCTATGAAATAGTTCTTACTTCATCCACAATAAGAATTCTCCCTTGTTCATGGTTTAGGGACAAGAGCAATGTTATAAAGGCTAAGTCCTTCGTTGCTCAGACCTCACAAGCCAAACATCGAAGAATTTTTTAAGCCACTTTACACCATCTGGGAATCTCAAAAAGGTCAACATGATTTGTCAAACACTATCTTGATAGATGATAGTTCATATTTAAGGGCTTTGTAAATCCTCTAGAATGGAGGTTGTGTATTCCTAGAGCCATTTACACTTCATAATTAAGAAAAATTTCTCAAAGAAACATTAGTTCAATATCTCTTTGACTTAAGTCAAGTTAAATATATGATCATATTAGATTATCTTGATGAAGCACCAATTGTACAAGTTCATGGATTGTATAGATACTTTGAGAATGTTTTTATACATTTTTAAGATGTATGGAGCTATATCATCCTCTAAAAGTTTTTTGGGAATGAAGCTAATCTCTGATAAGGAACCATCTCATTTTTCAAAGCAAGTTGAACAACAAAAAATGAATGAGATAATGAGGAAACCCATACCAAGGAAATGCTTTGCAAAATAGTGTAGTATATTACAATCAATATGCAAGGTGACATCAATGCATGCTATGGAGGCAATCTGTTAAGATTAACAACTAATTGAATTCTTCAATCAATATATTACTGGAAGGTTATAAAATTCATTATGTTACGTATACAGTTGATAATAAATCGCATTTTTCAAACTCAAGTACATGTCCAAATCTCGCGGGGAGGGGGGGGCACTCAATAATAAATGTGACTATCATGTGAGTTCAACATATGGACATATTTAATTCCAATTTTTCTCACATTTTCATATACAAAAGGGTGCTATAGAAACTATTTTTGGAAAAAAATTGCAAATTGAATAGGAAAAGGGTGCATTTTAATAATGAAAAATTCACAAATATGGGCTTTTACAAATAGGCCTTGAATGCACATGATATATAGGGCTTATACATAGTGACCCCTCTGACATCTAGATTCTCTATTATTATTTGCTACTTTAAAATTTTGGTGGTGCTATTTTGAATTACACAATTTTCATGATACACACGAAATTAAATAAATTAATTTAATACATTAATGATGTTATAACACATTGTTAGCTTAGTTCTTACATTGGTATCAACGTAAGTTCATAATCTAGGATCTTGCTAAACCTAGTGTTTATAATACAAGGCTTAGAGTATTCAAAGAATTGTGCTAAACTTAGTACTTTATGCTAAAAGAAATGAACAAAACGTTCACATAAAGGAACTAACAAAACAACAACCTAGGACAACAACTCTACAATGCCAAGGATATCTTCAAGGCATTTGGACCCTCTTTGGATCCAAGCAAGTCACAAATTTGGAAATCTAATCTTTCAATTACCATTGGAGGTTAAATTCAAGTTCAATAGACATCAATACTCATTATAAGACTCTAGAGTTCTAGGTCTTTGGATATATATTCTCACTTGGTCTCACAAGAACAAAGTCACCATTTTTACATCCACCAATGGATGGAATGTATTTTTCGGCTTGTTACGTTGTGGAGCGCAACAAAAGGGGTCTTCTAAAGCCATCATACCCATGAAAACTTCTTTGTCATTTTGTTTGTGGACAAAATCCTATACATGTATTTGAACTTTGCATAATGGGTTCAGATAATGTCTTGATCATGTTTTTCAAATATTTTATCACTAGCATTATGTATATAGTATAAGGGTCTAGTGAGCCTTTCTCAATCCAATGCTTATCCCAATATTGTATGTAGTCCTTTCTACCACTAACCACCACTAAGACTAAGATGGTAATAGTTATTTAGTCTAAGTCAATATTTGATAAAATGGGAAAATCCCAATCCCCATAAGAAACAATGGAGTCCCGTGAACCTTTATAAGATTTTGTCAAAGCCCCCTCATGTGGCATATCAAATGGGAAAATCCCAATTCCTATAAGAAACAATGGAGTCCTGTGAACCTTTATAAGATTTTGTCAAAAACCCCTCATGTGACATATCATTGGAAAGATCTCAAATAGTAGAGTCTAAATCTACAATCTTAGACAAATTTGGAGTTTGTATGTTTGATATATAGCAAGAATAAGATTATAGTTTCATTCCCAAAATGCAAAAATCTTCCCACTTTATCTACTATTGACAGTGAGCACCATTTTTTAAGCATTCACACATTTGAAGAACCATTGGTTCCCCAACGAGTAACAAAGGTTCTACAAAAGCATCTCTTTTCCACAACTCTATGCCACTTCCCTTTCACATCCAATGATTTTGTGTATGATTCGTGTATGATTCATTTTGTATTGCATTACTGGAATGTCATTCTACATGAGAAAACAAAAATTCAATGGCTTAGAATGTCCAATAAGTCTATCTTATCCTTCACACAAGTAACCATCAACAAACCCTTTGAAGTATGGAACCTCTGTTATTAGAAAAGGTGCAGGCCTTGAGCTTGTGCATCCGTTGAAGTTTTTCATAAGATGACGTAGAGTAAGTGTGTGACTTGTCCTCAACTACACTAAGAAACGACTAAACAATTCATCAATGTCTTTATGGGTATGACCAACAATGATCCCGGATGGCTCTGGGCCGAACATTAACCATAGGTCAGTTGCTCTATTTTGTGCCACAGTTCTATCGTGTGGTCGGTGGCCTATTTTCGACCCCCAGTCGATCGTTTTGGGTAGACTGGGTCGGTCACCCAATTGGGTCTAACCAACTACGACTAGTGGCTATATAAGCGCAAGCCCGTGAAGCCCATTTCATCACTGGCTATAGCAACCCTGATTCCTTAGCATCCAGCCTCGTCCTCTACTGTTTCCAGCAAGCCATCGAAGCTTCTCTCACAGGAGTGCACGGCTGGGAGGCAGCGCCATCTATTGTATCAGTTTTACAGTAATCAAATTTTTGATTCTCCATACTATCTGCTTTTCTCTCTTGCGTACGAGATCCTGTTATCTGTTGAGCATAGACGTTGTATTGTTTTCTTACATGGTATCAGAGCTTGGGCTCTAGCAACAAGATTTGGTAGTGTGTTTCTGTTTGCGAGCAGATTGTGAGAGATGGCCCAGCCTATAAGACTGCGAATCCCACCGTTCAGCGAAAGAAAAAAGTTGGACGGCACTAACTATCCACTTTGGAAGTTGAAAATGAAGACCATCCTAAGCGCATACGAGCTTTGGGATACTGGTACTGGGGTGGACCTGAAGTCGGTTTCGATTTCGAATCTAGCCAATGCAGCACAACAGATAGTACCAACTACGGATGAGATTCTTGCATGGACAAGAAGAAATGCAAATGCAATGTGTTCTATTTTCTACACTGTAAGTGATTCTATCATGGCATTAATTCAACATGTCACCACAGTGGAGGAGGCATGGACGGTCTTGAAAAATCAATACGAGACCACAAATCAGACGCAGATTCAGAATCTAGAGACTCAACTCGCAAACGAGAAACTGTGTGAGTCTGAAATGGCAGAAAAGTTCATCACCAAGGTGAAGAATCTGTGCCATCAGATGACTGCGATTGGCATCACCATCACCAGTGAGAATCTAGCACAAAGGTGCATACAGATTCTCCCACCAAAGTACGACGGTCTTGTTACGGCGCTGAATACGCAGAATAAAAATCTACCCCTTAACTTTGAGGATTTCAGCGTGATGATTCTGGAGGAGGAGATGTGTCAAAAGACCAAGACTGGAGAAGATTCGGCTTTCTTGGCTGGATCAAAGAAAGGTAAGGGTAAGGACTTTGGTAACCCATCTTCTTCTAATGATAAAAACAGAAAGAAGAAGATCAAGTGCTTCTATTACAACAAGGCAGGGCACAAGCTGAATGAGTGCCGAAAGAAGATTGCAGATGAGAAGAACGGAGTAAAGAAAGAGTCCATCAATAGCACGTAGGCAGTACCAGCAGAGCTGTTCATAGCCATTGAGGAGATTTGCATGGAGGCAGTTCATGTACCCGCAAATGAACCTTGGATTATTGACAGTGGTGCATCATGCCACATGACCAATCGGTTGGATTGGTATACCTCTCTACATTCGATAAGGAATGACATCTTGGTAGTAGTTGACAATGATGCAAAATGTCCAGCAAAAGGAAAAGGTATGATTGCTCTCAAGTCAGATGGAGTTGTAAAATAGTTGTTCGATGTTTTTTAT
Source organism: Dipteris shenzhenensis (assembly GCF_047967505.1). Taxonomy (NCBI): domain Eukaryota; kingdom Viridiplantae; phylum Streptophyta; class Polypodiopsida; order Gleicheniales; family Dipteridaceae; genus Dipteris; species Dipteris shenzhenensis. The sequence continues at coordinate 37,099,013 of NC_141626.1, forward strand.
GTGCCAGATATCAAGAGGAACTTGTTTCCGTTTCTGCGATCATGGATCGGGACCTCAAAGTTCACTTCGATAAGAATGGTACACAGATTTTGGATCTTCAAGGGAAGGTCATTGGTAAAGGTACATGGTGCAACAACATCTATGAACTCTCAACTTTCAATGCTCGAGCTGATGTGAGCAACACTAAGCTGTGGCATGAGAGGTTTGGTCATCTAAACCTTAGTTCTTTAAAGGAGATGCATAAAAGTGGAATGATTGTAGACCTATCAAAAATTACAAATTTGCCCGATGTATGTGAAGCTTGCATGATGGGCAAGTAGCATCAGCAGCCCATTCCTAAAGAGCCAACAGGGCAAAGGCTCCTCTAGAGCTCGTTCACACGGACCTCTGCGGAAAGATGGAGATGGAAGCTTTGGGTGGTTCCTACTACTTCATGACGCTGATCGACGACTATAGTAGAAGGATATGGATATACTTCCTGAAGACTAAAGACGAGGCTTTTAGTAAGTTCAAAGAATGGCATGCAATGGTCGAGAAAGAAACGGGGAGGAAGGTGAAAAAGTTGAGATCAGACAGAGGTGGAGAGTTCACATCAAGTGAATTCAAAAGTTACTGCAAAAGTCATGGGGTCAAGAGGCAAAAACCCCCACCACATACATCACAGCAAAATGGAGTAGCAGAACGCAAGATGCGCGTCATCTGCAAAATGGGCAGGAGTATGATGAAAGGGAAAGATTTGCCAAAGACTTTCTGAGCTGAAGCATGTAACACGGCAATTTACATTCTGAATCATAGCTACACGAAGGCTGTGAACGAGATGACTTCACTGCAGGCCTTTTCTAGTAAGAAACCTTCAGCTGCACATTTCAGAGTTTTTGGATGTGACTGTTTTGTGCATGTCCCTGATGCTAATAGGACCAAATGGGAACCGAAGAGCCGGAAGTGTATTTTCTTGGGCTACAGTGAAGAGGCAAAGGGTTACCGTCTCTATAACCCTATTACCAAGAAGGTGATTGTAAGTTGCGATGTGGTCTTCTCAGAACAGCCGCATCAATTGGAGGAGGATGCTTCCTTCCTAGACAACTAGGTTCAGGATATCCATCCAGTACAACCACCAATAGCAGACTGAACTCCCCCAATGATGCTTGGGAGGATTCAAGATAAAGAAGAGGAAGAAGAGCCTGCAGAACCACAACGGCAACGGCCATTCTCGAAGTGGGTAAAGCAGCTTTTGGATGGCAGAGAACCTCCAACCATTGAGGAGGAACGATCTGGACACCGCCGGTCCAAGAGATTAGAGGAGCAAAGAAGGGCACAGGAACACTTGGTCTACGCTTTGATGACAGAGGTGATCCGTGCTGAAGAACCCATGTCTTGAAGAGGCAGAGGGTGATGATAGGTGGATGTAGGCTATGCAATCAGCGTATGGCTCCATAATGAAAAACAATACTTGGGACCTTGTGGATCGTCCACCAAAACGCAAGGTAATCGGCACCAAGTGGGTGTATAAAACCACTTAAGTCCGACGGCACATTGGATAAGTACAAGGCTTGGCTCATGGCAAAAGAATTCGCATAGGTACATGGTTTTGATTATCAGGATACTTTTGCTCCCACAGCTTGACTAACCATAATTCGCAATGTTTTGGCTTTAGCTGCCCAAGGAAGTTGGCCCGTGTTTCATATGGATGTAAAATACGCCTTTCTGAATGGAGATCTCAAGGAGGAGGTATACGTGGAACAACCACCAGGTTTTGAGATCCTCGGTTTAGAAGGTAAAGTTTATAAACTAAAGAAGGCACTTTACGGGCTAAAACAGGCCCCACGAGCATGGTACCAGTGGAATAATGCCTGCTTTCTACAAAATGGGTTCAGGAGGAGCCCATCTGATGCAAATTTGTATATCTTTAGAGAAGGAGGCAGGTGTATGATCGTGGTCCTTTATGTGGACGACCTTGTCATAATAGGGAACCATGAAGAGAAGATCTCATAGACAAAGCATTTGCTAGGAAGAGAGTTTGAAATGACAGACCTCGGACTGATGCATTTCTGTTTGGGGATTGAAGTTTGGCAAGAGCCAAAACAGATCTTCATTTCACAGCGGAAGTATGCTAGAGAGATATTGAAGGCATTTGGCATGGCTGCAGTTGGTACCCCTATGGAGGTTGACATGAAGCTCTCAAATGAGGATTCATCACCACTGGTGGATGAAGCAAAGTACAGAAGGCTTGTGGGCAATTTGATTTACTTGTGCAACACATGGCTGGACATCAGTTTTGTGACTGGTGTACTAAGCAGGTTTTCCAATAAGCCCTGGGAGAACCATTGGAGGACAGGGATGCGGGTGCTGAAATACATCAAAGGCACACTTGATTATGGCATCACCTATACCAAGGGCAACATCTTGACCGGATTCTGTGACTTGAATTGGGCAAGAGACGTGGACAACAGGAGATCAGTGACAGGTTACTGTTTCTCACTTGGATCTGGAGCTGTGTCATGGGTCAGCAAGAAGCAACCCATAGTTGCTCTTTCTTCTACCGAGGCTGAGTACAAATTAGCATATTTTGCTTCTTGTGAGGCAGTGTTGTTAAGGAGGATTTTAGGGGACATGGGTGCAGTGTAGAACAAGCCTACACAGTTATCATGTGATAATCAGAGTTGCATGGCAATTGCAAAGAACCCTGTGTTCCATGCTCGCACAAAACACATTGAGATTCAATATCACTTTGTATGCGAGCTCATCATGGATGGAGAGGTCGACTTCGTGTACTGTTCGACTACAGAGAATGTTGCAGACATCTTCACGAAGGCTCTTGGAAGAGACCTGCTGGAGAGGCATCTTCATCGACTTGGCATTGGGCTGAAAAAGTAAGTTGACTTGCGGGTGGACATTGAGGGGGGGTGTTAGATATCAATGCTCCACTCTCATGTAACTACACGGGAACCAGCTAACTCTACTTGTAAGCCCCCCATATGAGGAGAAGGCATTTGAGTAGCTCGGTTATCCGGTAGGTCCTGGTTTGGACACCAGATGGGGGCCATGTGTGGCCTGATGGCTAGATGACTTCAAATAGAGTTGGCACACTGCCAACTAGGCTACATGCAAGTGCACGAAGGCATCCCATGATTGACTGCATTGAGGGTAGAGGGAGCATTTCTCGGGGCAGTCCACTCTCGGATTGTGGGGCCCGTTTGGAGCCTCAGATGATCCCGGATGGCTCTGGGCCGAACGAACACCGTAGGTTCTCTATCGTGTGGTCGGTGGCCTATTTTGGGACCGACCCCAGTCGATCATTTTGGGCGGACTGGGTCAGTCACCTAATTAGGTCTAACCGACTACAACTGGTGGCTATATAAGAGCAAGCCCATGAAGCCCATTTCATCACTGGCTATAGCAACCCTGATTCCTTAGCATCTAGCCTCCGTCCTCTACTGTTTCCAATAAGCCATCGAAGCTTCTCTCACAGGAGCACACGGCTGGGAGGCAGCGCCATCTATTGTATCAGTTTTATAGTAATCAAATTTTTAATTCTCCACACTATCTGCTTTTCTCTCTTGCGTACGAGATCTTGTTATCTGTTGAGCATAGATGTTGTATTGTTTTCTTACAATCTTCTCTGTAAAGTTTTGGTATGCATACCAAAGACTAAGTGAAAAATGTCCATATGCTTCGTGTCCATGTCCATGTGTTAGCATTCCAATCAATGATATTGGCAACAACTCATGTGACTTATTGATATCTTTTGCCTTCACATTGAGCCTTAGTATGGTTGTCCTCTGTTGATCCATCTTATCATGTAGGATGCATAAGACTTGTTGAGGGTCCTTCTCTAATACGGTAATGCCATGAATAGTATACCTGCCAGCAACTCACTTTTGGTTTCATATGTTCTCTCCTCTCATCAAGTAGCTTTTCACATTCTAATGGTATCTTGGTTGTACCCAATCTGAACTTGATTGCACTACAAAGGCTACACTTTGAAAATGTGCTTGTATGAGAATTAAAGACGCTTGAAATCTGTGTTCCAAATTCTATTGAACGTCAATTTTGGCACCAAATCGTACCCCAAGGTCTTCATGGTTAGATTAATCTCATGCATGATGTCCACTTGTTTGTACATATCTGGAACTACATGCTGTGTTTCTCTTGTACCATCCATTGTTGTTTGAGATTTATGAGGCATCATTTCTATGTTATTGTTTGCAAAGTCACGCATTACAGCTCTTGCCATTTCCACATGTCTTGTTGAAGGTTTTGTAGCTTTTTCACATGCAAAGCCATTTTTGCAACCTTCAAGCAAATCAAAAGCAATATTTCACACTACTATATAAGCAATCGATGGACAAGGTAAACATATGCATCATGATATTATTGAGTGGTCACTAATGGCAATTTGGTTCCTAGGTGATTGACGAAATAGAACAATTTCTTTGGGATGGGTAGGTCACTAAATGACTCATGAGAAAATGGGGGGACGATATTCAAAGAAGTTGGGCATTTTCCTGGGGGGGTTCACCTCACAAAATTCTAGTATACCACATGCATTCAAAGGAGGGGTATTTTAATGGAACTTTTGGCAAAAATTTAACATATTTACAATAACAAGTGGGTTTTTTAATTCAACTTTAGAAAAAAATCCGTTAGTTCATAAGTAAAGAGGGGTATCTTTTATTGGGGGAAATTTTTTAGTTGAGGGGTTTCTTCGTACCCCTTAAACGCACGTGATACCTAGGATTTCTTAGTAGTGTACCCCTTGAGGAATTTTCTTTATGGATGTCCTTGATATATTCGGATTGCAAGTTTCTACATTTTGAAATTGGATCCTATCAAACTATTGTTGCTCCATACTTCCTATCTATTCCCTCATCAAGTTGCCACCACAACTAGAATGATGCGAGCTATGGAGAATCATGTGCTTCTAGGCCAAAAAAGTGTGGGAGCCATAGAGAGACACAGAGCTTTTGAAGGAGATGGCACTGTTAACCAATTGTGGAAGTCACGACACCTGAGAGCCAGTCTCAGTGTCCAAGGATAGAGAATACTGATATCCACTAGCTCCTTTGGTGGATGTTGTAACCAATATTCTAACCATTGCTAAGCAAGGAAATCTACATCTGGGTCTACAATGCCTAGTTCCTCAAAGTTGAGCCTGTAATGTTTGAGTTGTAAAGGAGGCTCGGTCCACTTGGTGGTCAGAATTTTGCAAACTTCAAGCACATGATGCCACATGTCGATGGCCTCCGTAACTACCAATCCCATTAAATTCTTAACAATCATAGCAATTTTGTTTAATACATAGGTAAAGTATCCATAGTCAATTGGGGTAAATTCTTTTTGTGTGCATGATCTCCTGACACTTAATTTTGAATGTCTCCCTCTAGTGCTTGACCTTGTCTTTTACTACTAGAACCAACTCATGGCAAGACTCATCATAAATTGAGTCTTCGTCTACCAAGTCACCCAATTGTTTTGTTTGATGCAAGAGCCGGAACTTAATGTTGCCAACGTTCTATTGAGGGTAACTCTAGAATTTTATGTGTCACCAAGTAATGAATCTCTCAGGTCAAAAGAGCAAAAGGCCATAGGGGCCATGCATAGGAAAACCTGTCAAAAAATCATGTGCGACCCGACTGTTGGTATGTGCTCTACGGATGTTTGAATGGCTGTCTCCATAAGACATGGTGGAGAAATCTGAGTATCTATTTCAACACAACATCCTAGGGAAGAGGAGCCTGCAACAATTGGCTCTATAGTGCTAGCACCTAGATCCTAAGAGAATAATTTTGAGCCTCGTCGTCATCGAAAGCCCTCCATCTGGACCCCAAGTTTTTAGCAAGAGATAGTTCGAGCTTATGCTGAGCCATCAAAACACAGTTAGCTTAAAGATGAGGTGAAATGTTGGCCTCTAGCTACTGCACGAAGGCGATTCAAGTCTAAGTATGCGAGCACTAGCAACCCAACTGCTACCACTGAGGAGGTCCCCACCTCTTAAACACATGAAATGATGCCATGTGTCCTCTTCCTCCTAAACCCATCCCTAATTCTTTTTTTGTTAGCACATGGTGGGATGGGAATAGGATAGAAATATGCATGGGACCACTTGGGACCACCTTTTCCCATTCCCATCCTATTTCTTCCCATGTGCTAAGGTCCTTAGAATGGGCTTGGTCCCCTTGCTTTTGTGAAGTGTGTGAGTCTCATTCTAGTAGGCTAGATAGTGTGAGCCTTGCTACTCTTAGTCATTGTTGTGCCTCAAGCTAAGAGAGAGAGAGAGAGAGAGAGAGAAGGATTGTTGCATGAGAGCATAGTTTAGCTACGACTGTTTGTAACCAGCTGTGACCTATTTTATAATACTAGTTACCTTCATGTGGTTGCACCCACGTAGCACAAACCATGTGAGAGTTACCAAACATCTAACTTCTATACCCAAGAATCGAGTAGGTTCCACTTGCCAAGCAAACTTCGAAGTGTAAGAGAGAGCATCTTTTGCTCGTGTACTGTTCCTGTCCCAATATTGTGCACTCACCAAGCACCAAGCACTGGGTTCATCGTCAACCGAGGGGTGATAGGAAAAGACCGTCAACCTATGATCCTCCATTGTCACTCTCAGGAGGAGTACAGGGCCTCACAAGATCTCCTTACATATACTCAACTTTGGATTGAAATAAGAGCAGAACCAAAAGCTTTGATACCATGTTGAATAGGATGATTGTTATTGTACACCTTCTCTATTATATACATCATGCTCATGCAATATACATGAGACATACTAGAATTTTTCTAAGTCCATAAGGACATATGCACTTTAAATATATAGACCTGTATGGGTTCAAATACTATAGCTAACCAATTATACCACGTACACCTATATACACCATGTATACAAGTCAATAGACCACACAATGTATCATAAAATGCAAAAACATCTTTATTAAATCCATCATGTTCATGCAATAAGGTTTTTTTTAAGTCCACTAAGGACATATTCACTTTGAACAATCTATGGTCCTATAAGGGTTATAAGGATAACTCTACCCCCCTATACCATGTACAATATATACATCACGTGCACAAGTCAATAGACCATTGGTGTGTTATTTTTTGGTTCTAAATAAACAAAATTATACTTCACATGCAATTTCGTTATGGATGCATACGTCATTATCAATGTGATTTCTGCTCTAGCAAAGCAAACTTACAAGCAAAGTCCATTTTCTTTGAAGCATGTTTCACATTGTACAATACATGTTGTCAGTGGTATATAGTAACTTATCCAATTGATATGCTTTTGTAAGTAATTGCAAAGCATCATATTTTAAAATACATGCTCACGAAATTCTTAAACTTGATCATAATTGGCTTTTAAATCTATAAGAAAGATGCTATAAGTGAAGCACATATTATAATTGCTCATTTTCATTTCTAGTGTGACTTTAGTCTTCAAGCTTCTTGAAGTTGTGTACGAAAAACTACAAGTCTATTTTTCCATGGATGAAAAAGAGTTTACTGTGCTAAGGAAAGAAGAAGAATGAAAATGTAAATTTCATTGAAGAATGCAAAGATATTTTGGAATGCTTCCTTTTGTGTATTTGTGTACAATGTCTTGAAACAATTTTCAACTTCCATGAATTAGAACACAAATTGGCAAATGAGAAGACATTGGTTCTACGAGGGGGTGAGAGATTAGGGACGTTTGTGCTATTTACTCCTATTGCTTAAACCACACGCTCCACCTTGTTATATAATTTACTAACAAAACTCTCAAACGTTTGTGCCGTAAAACGGCAAAAGAAAATATGTTTGGAAGCCAATCACTCATACCTTATCAGAGCCAGGATTCGATCCTGGGCCTGTGGGTTATGGGCCCACCACGCTTCCGCTGCGCCACTCTGATTTGCTACAATTCCGATTTATTTTTAATTATATATTTTCAAGTAAACTCCTTTTCTTGTACCAAATCGATCTGCGAACGTTAACTCTGAAGAGATGTAATAGCAACTGAGCGCGCGCTGAGTCGCCGACAAAAGAAAACCAGGCGAGAGTCACAAAAGGCGCTCGGGGAGCCTGGAGGCAGGCAAACGCAGGAAACACACGTCCGCTGTAATATAAAACAACCCGAAGGGATTCGCACGGGGAATCATCCATTAAGCTCAACTATCGTAATCGAATTTTCCATTGTTCTTCATTCTGTGTTGCGGGACGGCCAATACGATGGAAGGTTGTAAGGTTCTTAGCCCATGTAATAAAAACTTACAAGTTCCAACCTTACTGCAGCCGTAAGAAAAAGGCTCATTGTCTCCGGACGTGAATGCGGGTCTAGTAAAGCTGTCCCTAAAAAGATACAGCCTCTTAACAGTTGGTGACTGGCGCCCAATAACTATGCTGAATACTTCCAATGGCCCAAGATCTATGCTCCTCTGTGGTGGATGTGGAGCAGAACGGCTTGACTATACCAGCGAGCAAATTCTCCTATTAGATGGGAGTATCTTATGAAGGGGCTCGGATTTGGTGTTGAATTCTGCAACATGGTGTCGTCTTTGTTTGGAAATCCTTCAGCAAGCAGTGGGCCTGAAATTTGAAGGCCTGCCCTAACCTTCATATTGAAAGACATTGGCCTTCAAAAATAAGCAAATAAGGGTAAATACATATATTTATATGCAAAAATTTGAAACCTTTTTCAATTGTTGGCCTTCATTTGCAACTTGAAATTTTTCATTGGCCTTCCCTAGTTCCCTAGAATGCCTAAAGGGCTTTGAAGCCCGTTGAAGGCTTCAAATTTCAGAGCGGTTGGGTCTATTAGGCAAGGGTGCCTTCTAGCCCCACTGCTCTTTGGTATTGGCACAATTCCTATGATGGATATGCTTAAACTGGCAATTAGTCGAGGTTGCCGTCAGGAGACCAATTGAGCTCTCAACTCTTTGCAAACGATATGGTCTCTTTCTCCCAGGAAAGTATTCTTAACCTTTTCCTAATTTAGGTTTTTTTTGTCTTGCTTTGGGGTCCAAGTGTAGCTCAAGTCATCAGAACAAACTAGGGACCCCCTCCCATTTGGTTTCAAGTACAGGTAGTAAAAAGAGGCGAAATCACTCGTTTTCCAGGAGCCTTTGGATTTGAGTCTCCTGCAAAGTTTAGCTGGTTCAAAGATAAAATCAAGGAAATACTAAAACGTTGGCACGAGATGATCTTGGGATGGAATGCACAAACCATCATACTTGGATGCACGGCCACAACCTATGTGACTTCAATATGAAACTTCATGAAAGGAAACTAGAGCCTAGAAGTGGAACAATTGCTAAGATCATTTGTGTGTAACCCATGTGTTGTAGGGATCTTGGAGGAATGCCCAAGGAGACTCCACTCCCAAGCCATTCCTTGTGAGAGCTTTGCAAGCATGAGACTCCCAGATTGTTGCAATGTGTTTCCACAAGAGGGGAAAGGGTAAGGGGAAGGGAAGATAGAAGAAGAGATGGGAGGAGGAAAGAGAAGAGGAGAATGAAGGGGGATGGAGTGGCAAACACAAAGGCACTACAAAGAAACAAGAGAATACTCAAACATTCTTGAAGAGAAAGAGAGAGCTTGTATTCCAAACTTGTGCATACAACAATGAAGACTAATGTCTAACTTTCAGTCTTTTATACATTCCACCTTTTGAAGGGAGGGCCAACCGTATTCTTTCTTTCCATTCTCTCTCTTCCATTCTTTTAAGAACTTAGGCCCATATGGCTCCAAGGTAGAATTCCTTTATCTTTCTCTCATCCTTTCCTCCTTCTCTACTCTATCTTGCAAAATATCTTGAAAGCCTTAAACCGTTTGGAGAGCTTTGTGCCATGATGCTAGCATAACTGTTAACCATGGGGGTTTGGCATGACCCCCTCCCTGTTCATGATCCATCCTTGGATCATAGTTTGTAGAGGACCTCATAGTTGGTAGCCACTTGCATGAGGGAGTAATAGTCTAGTTGACGAGGGGAGATTTTGCAAAATGTGGGTGGGGCTCCCAAAAGTGACTATCATGCATGTCCTTATACATGCAAATATGGTAGCCATGTAAATTACAAAATTTAAGCTACATGCAAATACGTGTGAATGTCCTACCCTTGTGAAGGCCCTTGATTCATATCAAAACCTAATTTTCGAGTTGAGGTAGAGGTGGCGTTCTTCAGTCATCATCTCCCATTCAAGTATATCTTAGAGTAGAATAATAATAAGCCAAAAAAAATGCATAGTGGCTACCATGCTAGTTGTTGATGTAGAAATAGATGCAGAGATGGAACTCAGGGGTTTGCTCTTGGGAACCCATCGAGGCTCACCCACTGCTTTGGTCTCCAACTTGCCTTTTTATGTGCCTGGTTCTTATGTTTTTGCCCCCTTTTTTGGAGCAGGTTTTTGTGTTTCTACTGTGGTCATTGATGATGGTCTCCCTTGTAACCTAAGGATTCAGGGTATAAAGGGGTCAGTTGCAACTTTGCTAGGGTGGTTCTTTCCTTCGATGGGTGAGAAATAGGTTCCTGTGGGGCTACCTCCATTTTAAAGGTAGTTTCTTGTTGGACTGTTGCTGCTATGCCACCTAATGAAATTAGAGATTTCCTTGTACCCTTGGGAGGGTCAATGGAAGGTGAAGTGGCCATATGGAGTGTCTTGGGTCATATGCATTACCTTCATAATATCCTTCAGTGTTTAGTAATCACTTAGGGATCCAACTTGGATCACTTCTTTGTTTCTTGGGCTTCAGTTCACATCTCCTTATTTGGGGTTTAATTTATTTAGGAGCTTGAACTAGATTTGGCATGGGAATTAAGGGTGGAAGCAAAGTTACCCATTGAAGTTCTCTTGCTAAATTCCAGGTACGAGCATTGGCTTGGACAGTACCTTGAGGAGCTAGTGGTGTCCTTTCTCTTGACTTGAAGAGGTAGGGGTTTGGCCCATCAATTTTTTGGGTACAGTAGTGGCTGGTGGCATCCTTCCTTTATTTCGGGTGCCTCATTGGAGAACTCCTTAAAGGATGGCAGCATTGTCATGATACAATCTTTCCCACTTAGAATAATGGTTGTGGTGGGGGTGGATGATGCCAGTCTTTCCCGTTTGGATTAATGGCTATGGTGAACTGTGTTGGGTGTATCTATAGCTTTCTTGCAGACGTGTGTGGATGCTTTGTTAGACTTGCATGCTGGTAACATCTCCAACTTCCAAGATCCCAAATCTATTGAGGTCATAGAGTCAAGGTTGTTGTCCATTCTTGCCAGTCAATTTGACAATTGATGGACCAACACGACGTCATGCCAAGGATTACTTCTCATTAATGGCACCTACAAGCATCACATAGATTTTTCTTGCCACACTATGGTTATTTAGTTCAATTCATACCTGTACATACCCCATTGCCAACATGACCATTCCCTATTTGTACGATGACAAGGGTGGGTTTATGGGTTACCTCGTATAATAATAGTTGGTCACATACCTCTTGGGAGATAAGGTTATGGATTGCCCTAGGGTACACAAAGGTTTCAATACAATAGATCATCTCCTTGCACAATTTAAAGTCCACTGGAAATCTAGCAAGGGAAATCATTAGATCTTCAATAGGGTCTACCCCTTCTAGTACTACCTTGCTCTTGGGCCTCTTCTATTTCCCACCTTTTCATGTAGGCAACTTTCCTTTCTTACTTTCTTTTCTTTATGGATGGCTTGTAATGTTTGGAGAGTTAGGATTCCATGCCATTGATAGAGCCATCCATTTTGACTCTGTCATGGGTTGCCATGTGGCATGACCCTTGTGGCGTGATCTCCACAACCCAACATGGAACCTTTCCACACACCCAAGAAAATCTATAGTGATCATTAATTAATGAAATAAAGATTCTCCCAATGTGATGATGTCCTCATAAGGCAACACATATCACTTTGGGAAGGTAGTCTTGTGTATTTTTCCCAAAAACATTCTTCACATACATATCTATGTGGAATCTCCACATGAGGCATATCCTACACCATTTTTTATTATTCTTATCAAAACAAACTACAATAACTCAAATGCCCAAAACTAACATGCCATAACCCTGTCATTTTCATAATAGAAGTAGAATTGACCAAACAAACATCTTGTAAATCTTCTCAAATGAGCCCAAGTGATACAATCTAGACTCCATGGTACAATGTCCCAAATGACTATCACATTTTCCTTCTCTCTTTTTTTTACTATGATCTATCATCCTCGACATACCCACAAGACATCTTCTAGAAAAGAGGAGTTTGAAAATAGGTTCTTCTTTGGCCTAGGCACATAAAAAACATCTAAAATGTGTAGATTTGAATCATTTGCAATTGTGAGAATGACCTTACCAATTCCTTTGATAGGATAAGAAGAATTGTTGCACAATTGACTTTCTATGAGAAAGCTCCTAGATTGTTGAACAAATCTCTCCTGGAGGTGATATATCTAGACGCTCCACCATCAAAATACTAGATGACCTACTTCTCATTAACATTGAGAGAAAAGTGCTCTTGTGCTGCACCATAACTACAAACCAAAAAGACAAGTGCACAAAATGAGCTGAATTATAAGCTTCGAAAGCATTAGAAGAATCCACTTCTAATCTAGATTCTTTTTGCATTCACATATTTATGCAATTCGTGGAATTTTTGCAATAAGAATACTCGCCTTTATTTTTGGCTGATTTTAATCATTACTTCCTTTGCTAATGGATGTATTACCTTCAAAAGCATTAGAATAATCCACTTCTAATCTAGATTTTTCTTGCATTCAAATATTTTGGGAATTTTGAAATAACAATACTTGCCTTTCTTCTTCGGTTGATTTTAATTATTCCTTCCTTTGCTAATGGATGTCAAGAACCAACCTTATATTTATAGTATCCTCCCTTGTATTGTCCGTTCTCATGAATGATGGAAGATTCATCCTTCCATAATGGATGCAGCAAATGATTCACCACTACCATGCATGATGGAAGATTTATTCTAGATGGCCATCTAGCATCAGACTTAGATTTATAGTATCCCATCTTGCCTTTGCCTTTGTCATTCATGATGGAAGACTCATTATTCCATATTTCATGGCATGATAGCAAATGATTCATCACTACCATGCATGATGGAAGATTTATTCTTCCTAGTCCGCTGCTCTTGTAAGGGATTTTGGTTACCCCTCAAGGACAAAGTAAGAGCAATATATACACTAAGATAGGACTCCAGAAATATTGCAATATCTTAGAATATAAGTTCTCTATTAGGAATTACCCCATAAAAATCACACAATTACTCTCAAAGGTCTTAGAATTTCATAAGGTGATCAACCATCCTACACCTTAAAGGATCTCTGATTTTTCAAGTTTTTCTGGGACTATGTAGCTCTAGCCTCAGTATTTACTTGATACATGGTTTAGAGAACGTCCCATGCACTCTATGAAGAAATCATTTGTCATGCACTCTTGCATGACAAATGTGACTGATAGAAAAAGAGATCAAATACATGGCTTAGACATAACATGCCCCCCATATCATTTGATCTTGAGTGACAAAATCATTCTCTAGCTTGTTGAGAACCTTTCTTGAATTGGAATGTGCAATATCTATAGGACATGGTTCATTTACATTGACATGATCACATAATTTTCGGCAACTAGCAAGTTCATACCATAGACTCTGCAAGGAGTAATTTTGCCATCCATTTTTTTCTCCTAGTACAATGACTTAAACCATTTAATGCATTTTAAGACATTTGCAAAATGTAGCACTAACTACAAACTATGTATTCTAAATATTGATTCCAAATCATTAACTTAAATGCACTAGAATGAGTGCAAGTACCTAAAATGATGCTTTCATTGCACAATGGTCTAAGATAAGTAAGACTTTGAGTAGTAAATACTCCAAATTCACGCAAGAGATGAGTAGAGTAGTATTAGGTAAGTAACTCCCAACCCTCAAATTTGATAAAATAGTTGTAGCTCCAAGATTTGATAAAGTTTCTTGCAATAGACTTCAGACCCAACTTCTGGTGGCTAGAAATGATGAAATAGCTATAGTTTTCAACAAAATGTGTTGTCAAAAAAAGAAAAAGAAGAGCTAGAGCTACAACCTAGCACACATATAAATCCATGGCTGAGGAGGTGGACAACGCTTAATTGTAGTAGGTTGGGTTGCACATATTTGATGGTCTTTTTTTATCGTCCCTCTACAAGTATGCTTGTTGACTATGGCTACCACTGCCTCTACTTCCCGCTCCATCTCCTTCAGTGACCATGTCCAAGCCTTCACTCCAACAATAACTAAAGCTTTCTCCACACAGGCATAGCAACAAGCTACATGGCCTTTACAAGTGACTCAGCTCTTGGTGACTCCACTCTAGAACACAACAACTAGTGCACAAAGGAGTCTAATAGCGGCTAGCCCATGCCCATGGCCAACTAACCAAAGCAGTAGGTTCCAACACCCATTCACTCAAGCAATCTTCAATTTTGAAACGAGGCTGTGCAGGAACACACAAAGTTCAGCTGACTCAAGCAAAAAACTCTCCAATAACTAGTGCTTTGGCCATGTAATCCAGCCATGTCATCAAGGATGCCACCTCACCTCTACCATGTCAGCACATAGTTCCCAACCAGCATGTCCAACCATCTACTCAATCAGTGCACCCAGTCAGTAGTAGTAGAGTTAGTAGCGCAACATGGCACACCCTCCTACTAGGCACTATTTTCTCTTCATAGGCACACAGTGCATCTTGCATGTGACCTCAACTTGCCACATCATCACCCTCCATGCCACCTCATCATTTTGATGACCCTCCTGGGACCAAAATTTGGCCATCCTCCCAAGGGCCATAACTTTTGTGGAATTTGGAGGTGGTCCAAAAAGCAAAAATGATTGCCAGATTGTGCTCTACATGTTGAGCACCTCAAATTTGTATTTTGTATTTTGCACTGGTCGCATCATTAAACACCTCTTGATCCATTAAGTGTACCTAGCACATAAAATGAAATAACTAAACCTCATTTTGTTGGATTTGATGCTTTGATGTGTAGTCTAGCTATAGACTAACACTGCCGCTGTAGAGGAGATACAACTGCACAAATCCAAGTAAGTCATTGCCACATTGCTCAATTAGTTCCCATCGACGTTAGTCCCATTCAACTCTATCATTGGTGTACACATTCACACATCTTACTCTAGTTCAAGTCTCTTAGCATTGAGCAATTGATCACACAATGTGACACTTGGTAGATTCATCTTCCTCTTGGATTCATGATTGTTGCACATTTGCACATACACATGCCACCCATGTATAGTCATATTCATTGACTATTTTTGGCATTGGTTCTTGCACACATACATCAGCCTTGTAGAGCCTCTTGGCTATGCCTGACACCCAATTGTCATCTTAATTTTACAGGCTTGATAGTTGGCATACACACGTTCTTCCATCACATATTTATAGGTCTAGCGTAAGCCCATCGGAGCATAAGCCCCACAGTGGCAGCTCGAGCATACTGTCCTCATGGGTAGAGACTCTCACCAGTATACGAGTAAGCCTCTTCAGTAGAGCACCAAGCTGCCTCCAACATGGAGTTATCCACATCACACAGTTGATACACCAATCATGACTCCAGATGAGATCTATGAGTGGAAAGAGAATTTATTTCTACCATTCATTGCCACAAGGTATGTACCAGTCTATGATGCAGACTTGAGGCTCATTGGTCTTTAGCAACAATTGGACACAGATGTTCCAAATTTAGCATGGATTAGCCCACACTTTCGACAAGCCCTCAGCAGAGGCACATTTGGCAGTAAACCCTCAATATGAGGCATACTTGATGGTAAGCTATCAGCAGGAGGCAATCTCTGTGGGGGTCAAAGGCCACTATGCCTTAACCCCGGTTATGTACAATACTCAAATACATATATATACAGATGACATAGAAGATAAGGGTGTTCTACACCCACCAAATGAGTGTCCACTCTCTCTTGTGTGCTCTCTTCCTCTAACCATTTTCCTTTCCGCTTTTGTTATTGAGATATCTCATCTGGTATCTGAGTGTGTGTGTTCTAACTGAGCCTAGGTGTTTGCCTGGAGTTTGAAGTTTGATGCTCTAGTCTGTGGGGGGAAGGAGAAGCTCCGTTGGGTGACTTTACCTGCATCCTGGAGTGCATAAACCTTTGGAAAGTTCTCTAAGTGGTTTTGGAAGGTCCTGGAGTGGTGGTTCTGCAGGCCCATAGGTGGTTTCGAAAGCAAAGAAACATTTTTTGAGTAGGAAAGACGAATTTCCCTTTTGGTGGCTATTTTTCCCTATGTGAACCTTGTGGGTGTTGCTGCTCTATATTTTGGACCAACTTGGCTCATTCTGTGAGCATTTTGGAGACTTTAAGGGAATTTTGAAGCTATTTTGTAAGTCCTCTTGATGGTATTTTTTGTGAACCGTGAGCTGGAGTCAGCTACCACTTCCAAATCTCTTCCAAGGCTTCATCTAGCTTTTGGGAAGCCAAGAGAAGTAGTAGGAGCAAGAAAAACCCATTGGAAGCAATCATTTTGCATTCTTTGAGCTCTAGTAAGCTTCAAATGCCCGTAATTCAGATACACTCCCACATACCATTATTTCCCACTTCATATATTCCGGTGGATCGGGTCAGAATTGTTGCCTGCAAATTTTGCAGCCATTCGGTGAAGGATTTATTGAATTCTAATGCTCTGTGTCATCAATTACATCTCTGTTGTAGAATTCTTTAATTTTTCACATAGGCGACACCTGGCATTTTTACTGAGGTCTAAGTTACCTATGGTTTTTTAATTGCTGGTAAACTGCAAGGCTTGACTCCCCGTTTCACATCCATTGGTTGGGATTTCAGGAAGAGAGATATTTGTAGATTGCCTTGCTGAGTTCAATTATGCAATGACACCCATGTTTTGAGACGTCTAAGAATCTATTTTCACTAGCGATCATTGCCATAGGGCTGTGATTTTTTTTATATACCTTATGTAGATCACTCTGGTTATAGTTTGAGCCGTATGTGCTCATTTGTGGTGTGTATTGGGTTGCAGTGGATGCTTTATAGGCCACTTGGATGCGTTGTGATCCTTGTTCTATGGTAGGCCTAGATTTCTTTTTGGGATACTCTATTGATAGATGTTTAGCACATGGATGCTATTTTATGCTGACAGAGAGCTATGACATATTGCAGTGGATGTGGCAGAGAGAGAGAGAGAGAGAGAGAGGCATAGGGAGAGTGTGCCGCTGCTGCGGCACAGAGAGAGAGAGAGAGGTAGAGAGAGAGAGAGAGATAGAGGTATAGGGACAGAGTGTTGCTGCCCATTGCAGCGCGAGAGTGATAGAGTGTGCGAGAGAGAGAGAGAGAGAGAGAGAGAGAGAGAGAGGTGCAAGGTGAGAGTCCCGCTGCCGTGAGAGCCTGAGTGTGAGAGAGAGAGAGAGCAAAGAAACAGAGAGAAGAGAGCAAGGGAGATGGAGGGGAGAGAGAGAGCTGTAGGGAGAGAGTGCCGTTGCTACCGCGGCACCACGTGAGTGAGAGAGAGAGAGAGAGAGAGAGAGAGAGAGAGGTGAAGGTAGAGATGGGAGAGAGAGAGAGAGAGAGAGAGAGAGAGAGAGAGAGAGAGAGAGACATGACAATGAGAGAGAGAGAGAGAGGCAAGGACAGAGTGCCACTACCGCAACAACGAGAGAGAGAGAGAGAGAGAGAGAGACATGACAATGAGAAAGAGGGAGAGAGAGGCAGGGACAGAGTGCCACTACCGCAGCAGAGAGAGAGAGAGAGAGAGAGAGAGAGAGAGAGAGAGCAAAGGAGAGGTTTAGGGAGCAAGTGCCATTGCCATAGAAGTGCGAGGGGAGAGAGGGAGAGAGAGAGATAAAGAGACAGACGTGGAAGAGAGAGAGAGAGAGAGTAAACGAGAGGCAAGTGAGAGAGAGAGAGGTGCAGGGAGAGAGTGCCACTGCCATGACAACAAGAG